>NC_136301.1:1295000-1499237 GCF_964198595.1 Lampetra fluviatilis | reverse complement strand
ACACAAACGCTTTTGACACCAGCACCAAAGATACCACACCACCGCCATCGCCACCATCACGAGCACCATCTTCACTATCACGCACCAGCACCGCCTCTGCTATCACCACCACCGTCATCATCACCGCGCGCGTTTAGTTTTTTTTAATTCGATTTCGTTTTTATTGGAAACAGATTCAGCCGCTCTGGTGATGTGCGTCACCTCAGGGGGTTCATAATGGCCACGTCGGAGCACTTGTCCAACACCTCCGTCTTCGAAGGATAAAGGTGCCGTAGGCAGGAATTAAGAACACCTGGGATTAACAATGAACCCTACGATTAATTAATTATATAAGGGTGCCTTAGTCTGGCCCTATGAACTCACGGGTATCAATAATTGACCCGAATATTTTTTTAAAGTGCCTTAGCCTGGATCTAAGAGCCGCAGACATTTAAAAGGAATCCTAATAGTCCTAAAGTATGTAAGGTTTAAACCTCCCGTTGATCACGTGACTTCTGCGTGGCCACGCCCACTCTGGATCCCTCCCTTCTAGCTGCTGCCCCCTATGAAAACAGACGCCGCTCGGTGCGGCTCACCGCTGCTTTTCCCTCTCATCCTCCCCTCTCATCATCACCCTCTCATCGTCTTCACCCACTCATCATCTTCACCCACTCATCATCTTCACCCACTCATCATCTTCACCCTCTCACCATCATCACCCTATCATCATCTTCACCCTCTCATCATCATCACCCTGTCATCATCATCTTCACCCTCTCTTCATCATCACCCTGTCATCATCATCTTCACCCTCTCATCATCATCACCCTGTCATCATCATCATCACCCTCTCATCATCATCACCCTGTCGTTATCATTACCCTCTTATTATCATCACCCTCTCGTTATCATCATCACCCTATCATTACCCTCTCATTATCATCACCCTCTCGTTATCATCACCCTCGTCGTTGTTATCATCATCATCAGCCTCTCATCATCCCCCAACAACACGGCCCCATCTCATTCTCCTCGTCCCTCTCCTCTTTTCCTGCCGCTCATCTTGAGCCACGCCCTCCCCATCGTCCCTCCCGGCATGCCCTCTCCTCCCTCTCCCCTTCCCTCTCCCCTTCCCTCTCCCCCTCCCTCTCCCCCTTCCCCTCCACTTCCCTCTCCCCTTCCCTCTCCCCTTCCCTCTCCCCTTCCCTTCCCCTTCCTCTTCCCTCTCCCTCTTTCTTCCCTCTCCCTTCTTCCCCTCCTTCCCCTCTCCCCTCTCCCCCTCTCCCTCTCCCTTCCCTCTCCCCTTCTTCCCTCTCCCTAACCCTCACCCCAACCCTCGACCCCAACCCTCACAACTACCCACTCCCCTTCCCTTCTCCTCTCCCCTTCTTCCCTCTCCCCTCCCCTCCCTCTCCCTCTCCCCTCTCCCCTTCCCTCTCTCCCTCTTCCCTCTCCCCTTCTCCCCTCCCCCTTCCCTCTCCCTCTTCCCTCTCCCCTTCCTCACCCCTCCTCCCCTTCCTCTCCCCATCCCTCTCCCTTCTCTTCCCTCTCTCCCTCTCCCTTCCCTCACCCCTTCCCTCTCCCCTCCCTCCCCTTCCTCTCCCTCTTCCCTCTCCCTTCCCTTCCCCCCCTTCCCTCTCCCCTTCCCCTCTCCCCTTCCCCTTCCCTCTCCCCCTTCCCTTTCCCTCTCTCTTCCCTCTCTCCCTTCCACTCCCCTTCCCCTCTCCCCTTCCCTCTCCCCTTCCCTCTCCCCTCCTCTTCCCTCTCCCCTTCCCTCTCCCTCTTCCCTTCTCTCCCTTCTCTCTTCCCCTCTCTTCCCTCTCCCTTCCTCTTCCCTCTCCTCTTCCCTCTCCTCCTTCCCTCTCCCTTCCTCTCCCTCTCTTCCCTCTCCCCTCTCCCCTTCCCTCTCCCCTTCCTTCCCTCTCTCTTCCCTCTCTCCTTCCCTCTCCCCTTCCCTCTCCCCTTCTTCCCTCTCTCTTCCCTCTCTCTTCCCTCTCTCTTCCCTCTCCCTTCTTCCCTCTCTTCCCTCTCTCTTCCCTCTCCCCTTCTTCCCTCTCCCCTTCCCTCTCCCCTTCCCTCTCCCCTTCCTCTTCCCTCTCTCTTCCCTCTCCCCTTCCCTCTCCCCTTCCTCTTCCCTCTCTCTTCCTCTCCCCTTCCCTCTCCCCTTCCCTCTCCCTTCCCTCTCCCCTTCCCTCTCCCCTTCCCTCTCCCCTTCCTCTTCCCTCTCTCTTCCCTCTCCCCTTCCCTCTCCCCTTCCCTTTCCCCTTCCTCTTCCCTCTCTCTTCCCTCTCCCTTCCCTCTCCCCTTCCTCTTCCCTCTCTCTTCCCTCTCCCCTTCCCTCTCCCCTTCCTCTTCCCTCTCTCTTCCCTCTCCCCTTCCCTCTCCCCTTCCTCTTCCCTCTCTCTTCCCTCTCCCCTTCCCTCTCCCCTTCTTCCCTCTCCCCTTCCTCTCCCCTTCTTCCCTCTCCCCTTCCCTCTCCCCTTCCCTTTCCCTTCCTCTTCCCTCTCTCTTCCCTCTCCCCTTCCCTCTCCCCTTCCCTCTCCCCTTCTTCCTCTCCCCTTCCTTTCCCTCTCTCTTCCCTCTCTCTTCCCTCTCCCCTTCCCTCTCCCCTTCCCTCTCCCCTTCCCTCTCCCCTTCCTCTTCCCTCTCTCTTCCCTCTCCCCTTCCCTCTCCCCTTCTCTTCCCTCTCTCTTCCCTCTCCCCTTCCCTCTCCCTTCCTCTTCCCTCTCTCTTCCCTCTCCCCTTCCCTCTCCCCTTCCTCTTCCCTCTCTCTTCCCTCTCCCCTTCCCTCTCCCTTCTTCCTCTCTCTTCCCTCTCTCTTCCCTCTCCCCTTCCCTCTCCCCTTCTTCCCTCTCTCTTCCCTCTCTCTTCCCTCTCTCTCCCTCTCCCCTTCTTCCCTCTCTCTTCCCTCTCTCTTCCCTCTCCCCTTCCCTCTCCCCTTCTTCCCTCTCCCCTTCCCTCTCCCCTTCCCTCTCCCCTTCCTCTTCCCTCTCTCTTCCCTCTCCCCTTCCCTCTCCCCTTCCTCTTCCCTCTCTCTTCCCTCTCCCCTTCCCTCTCCCCTTCCCTCTCCCCTTCCCTCTCCCCTTCCCTCTCCCCTTCCTCTTCCCTCTCTCTTCCCTCTCCCCTTCCCTCTCCCCTTCCCTTTCCCCTTCCTCTTCCCTCTCTCTTCCCTCTCCCCTTCCCTCTCCCCTTCCTCTTCCCTCTCTCTTCCCTCTCCCCTTCCCTCTCCCCTTCCTCTTCCCTCTCTCTTCCCTCTCCCCTTCCCTCTCCCCTTCCTCTTCCCTCTCTCTTCCCTCTCCCCTTCCCTCTCCCCTTCTTCCCTCTCCCCTTCCCTCTCCCCTTCTTCCCTCTCTCTTCCCTCTCTCTTCCCTCTCTCCTTCCCTCTCCCCTTCTTCCCTCTCCCCTTCCCTCTCTCTTCCCTCTCCCCTTCCCTCTCCCCTTCCCTCGCCACGCATTATATCTACAGTCATACCCCGATTTACGTCATCCCCCCTTTTACGTCGTTTCGCAAACACGTCGTCACTTCAATCTGAATACCGCTGCCTCATTTGCGTCGCCTCCACCCCACACTTACGTCGCTGACGGCGTCGTCCCACCTTTCTCGTTATACGTCGCCTTTCAGCCCTCGCCTCCACCTACCCTGTACACTAACACATACATTTACCGTGCTGTAGAGCACAGCATATTATTTACGTACGGTATTTTGATGATTTTTGTTTATAGTTTATCGTATTTTATTGTACCCTGTAGAATTTGTATTCAAGTTTACGGCTGTACACTGGTGTTAAGTACAGTATTTTTTTTGTAATTTCATGTAACGTCGTGGGTACGTCTAGGACAGTGTTGCTCACTAACTTTAAGAGGGGGCACTTTCGCCGGATAAGACATCATCAGTTGTGCGAGGGCCGTCACACAAATTGAAGCCGTTGGTGGTTTGTGACAGAGCTCGATGATGATGGGGGGGGGGGGGGTGCTTTCACTTGTTGTGTTTTGTCGGGATGCCGCACGTCAGGGGCCGCCAGTGGCCCAAGTGCCTCTTGCAATGAAGGACACCGCTCTTTGATGAAGACGCGAACACACAGCGCGTCACCGTACCCTCCGCTGTCTCTTTGTTTAGCGCTCGTTGAACACACGTGGCTTCGATTTACGTCGGTCGTCATCGCATCTTTCTGGAACGTAACCCCCCCCCCCCCCCCGCTGTAAACCGGGGTTTTATGACCGTATATATTATATCCGTGGTGGTGCGCCACAGGTACAATGGGCTGTGATGATCCGTACAGCATTGAGCAACGTGACCCTACCGTACCACGTGATATAGGAGATGGGATCTACGTATGTGTGTCCTGTATATGAAGGACTTATTTCGCACCGCACGTAGCCAACCGCGGCTAATCTTACGCGTGAAGGAATCCAACCAATCACAGACAGCAATAACCAGGAAGCTACCGTGAAAAGAACTCGTAAAATCAGAGAACGTGCCACTAATTCCGTCCGATCACAAAACAACGCTAAGCAGGAAGCTACTTCGCATCCGTAAACGACAAGAAAACATCAACACAACTGGCCAGGGGGAAAAAACATTAAACCACACACACACACACACGGGTGTGTAGCGCGGCATGTGTAGAAGCCTTATCCAGACCACCTGCTCAAAATAACTGAATGTGTGGCCATATTATATATTTTGGGGTTTGAACCACCGACTCAAAAAATGTGTTGATCCTAACAACAGGCAGATAGATTCTGGCTTGAAGCCAAGCAGGGCCAGGGGCGGAGCTAATGACGCGTTCATTGCGTGTGACGTCAGTCAGTGCATTGTGAGGACAGCGTCATGTCATCTACGCGCCCCTCGAATCGGTTCATTGCGTGAAACGTTGGTTGCACAGCTGGACTCGGACAGAAGTAAAACAAACCGGTAGCCCCCTCTTATCTTCGCACCTGATTGGTTCAAAAGTGACGACGTCACATTTATGCCTCCTCTGTCCAAGACCGAAACAGGAGGAGGATTTCTCCACAACTCTGGCTGTCGCCTGATGAGGCTGGTTGTAATTACCGGCGAAACGTCACGGTACTCGAATGGTAAATGTTGTAGTGGGTTTACTCTCCAACACACAACCGGTGTGCTGAACTAGTAACGAATTGGCATGTTTTGTTAACGCATTTATATTTACGCGATCTAACCCAAAAACCTCTATTATGCAGAATGACAAAATTGCCACACTCAGTTCTTTTGAAGCTGGTGGTCTGGATAAGGCTGAGAGCCGTTGTCCATGCAATGCTGCCACGCACCACAGGAGACGCTGGTGCGAGCAGTAGCTGTTGAGAGCAGATCGAATTCTCAGTTTTGGAAAACGTCAAATCACTCGATTTGCACTCACACACAATGAGGTCAATTCAAACGACAGCCAACTCTCGATTATCCGCGACCCCATTATTTTTCCAATTTATTCAATCATGGCTGGGGGGAGGGGAAGTCAACGGAGTATGTCTACACGCGTGAGCTGTTTAGATATTAATGAGTATAAGCTGCTCCCCACTCGTCGTGGGTCCGTACATTGTGTGCTCGTGGCTGCACGTCGGCAAGTAAAACCGGGTCCGGTGCTTTGAGCAGCAATGACAACTGACGTCCACCAGTTTCCCCGTGTTCGCACCAACGCCCCGTGTGGTCATAAACACGTGGTCCTAGCCTCATTTACGTACGGTGTGAATTGTCCACGGTTATTTTTTAAAATCCGGGCCTCTGTCTCCCCCATGACCCCCCTCCCCCCTCTCTCCCAATTACCCCGGATAACCGAGAGTCGGCTTTGCACTCGATGGTTGAAGTAGGAGATGGACACGGGTGAAGTGAAGGACGAGAGAGAGAGACGAGGTGCAAATAGACAGTACAATTCATTCTCTAGCATCATATTCATAATACACGTTTTTGGGTGAGATCGCGTTATTTATAAATGTCGTAACCCTCCACCACCCGACACGGCTAATCAGCAAAAAATGTGTCACGTTGACAAAAAACAAATAGTTCACTACTTTAGCCCACCGGTGTGTTGAAGAGTGAATCCACAACATTTATTAAAACTTTCTTTTTAATGTTATGGATTCACTCTTCAACACACCGGTGGGCTAAAGCATTGAACTATTTGTCTTTTGTCAACGTGACACTTTTTTGCTGATTGGCCGTTGTCGGGTGGTGGAGGGTTACGACACATTTATAAATAACACGATCTAACCCAAAAACGGTTATTATGAATAATATTGGTCGCGAAAGCCTGCTACGTGTTTAACGCATTCTCTAGCACTCCACGCTCGCTGGCGACGGGCCTTGTGTGTGTCGCCCCATGCCCGTTCCGCACTTGTTCCGCGCTCGTTCCGTTCCCTCTCCGTTCCATTCTCGTTCTGTTCACACGAGTGGTTTGTCGTCGCGGGTCGAGTCGTCATCGCCTCCGTCCTGGAACGCGCGGCGATCGAACCTGCACACCCGGCCGGCCAGCCGGCATCCATCACATCAGTGTGATTATGATGATTACGATGATTGTGGTGATTACGATTATGATTAATGGAGTGATTATGATAGTTATGACAATTCCACTTGTGTACCCTGCACGAAAGCCTCATTGAGTCTCAAGACTTTTTTTCCAGGAGTCTACTGCCAAGTGGTTCGTAGCAGGGTGCGATGTTACTGCTGCTGCGTGAGATTCCAATTGAGTCATTTGCAGTGTGATTTTTCGGAGCTGGGCTATTTTTTGGCCACTACCAGTTCAGCATTTTTTTTATTTGCAATGGGAGGAAGCCGGAAAATCCCGGAGGAAATGCATGCAGAACAGAGAGCATACCAACTCCACTCGCTCTCTCTTACACATACACTGCAGAACAGTGGGAGAACGCACACATTCCACACAGAGAAAGGCGCCCGAGTCAGGAATCGAACCGAGGTGCCTTCCTGCTGAGTGGCTTGAGTGTTATCACTTCGCTGCCACGGCCACTGCAGCCCGTGACGAGTGGCAGCACCTACTCTTGTGCACCATGGTGCACCCCACGCAGCGTCACGTAACATCAGCTTCGGACACCACCACCGTCTTGAACTGTTACAGCCTCACGTCGGTTCGCTGCTATCGCCCCCTCGGTGTGGAACTCCGTTTGCACATTCGCAACATCAAATGCACTCTTGACCTTTAAGTTTTAAGAAACGTCTAACATCTGTTTGGGTCAGGCTTTTCGAGCAGCCCCGAAGCTTGGCTCCGCGCCTCTGAGTTATTGATGTGTCTGCAAAATTTGGCGCATTCTAAATGTCATGATTATTATTATTACCACCACACGTTCACTCTACGCCAGTGTTCTTTGTTGCAAGGCCCGCGGGCCACTGGCGTGCGGCCCCCGACAAAACACAAAACGCAAACACTACCCCCATCATCATCGTGCTGCTGTCACAACCCCCCAAGGGTTTCAAATGGTGTGGCGGCCCTCACACTGATGATGTCTTTTGATTGAAGAACACTGCTGTCTACACGCGCGCGGGCGTGTGTGCAATCATCAATGTCGAGTCATATCTCGCATGGTATTGATTCGATGAGAACGAAGCTTGAGTGTGAAGTTTCGTTGCCAATTACATAACAACAAAAAACAAACCCTGTCACATTTGTCAGAGGGCTGCCCAAAACTTGAGAAGACAAAAACAGCTCTAAAAGGACTATTTTAACAGCAACTTTCTGATGAGATATACCACGTCTGGCAGGGCTTTCGTTAGCAACAGTTTTGTTTTAGGCACATCGACGCGTAAGGAAAATTTCGCGTCCTAAACCCTCCGATTTAACAGAGTTGCCACACGAGCGAACGTGCGCTTGTAGCGGTACATCAAAATCCGAACACATTCGCGCACGCGGCAGCTCGAAAAGTTTGTCCGCGTCGGGTGGAGGGAGGTTACACGACGCAACATTGTAACGACCCGCCCGCCAAACCACCCCCTCCCCTTCCAACCACCGCCCCCCCCCCGCCCCCCCGCCCCCGGCCTCACCTGGCCCGTCTCAGCGCGGCCTGTGCGCGTCCCAGATGAATGGCGCGCAGGCGGTGGAGAGGCGCCGTGCCCCTCGCCGCCATCCCGGCCAGCTGAGACTCCTCCGCGTGAGCCCCGATGCGCCCCAGACGCCGCGCGCCCACGGCCACCACCAGCAGCACGAGCAGCAGCGCAGAGCCGCCCGCGGCGGCTGCCAGGGGGAGCACGCGGGCCTGCAGCTCCAAGGGGACCGCGTCGTCGATCCGCGGCTGCTTCTGTTGCCGGGAGCCGGGGTCGAGGGCCCTCGGCTCTGACACCGAAGCGCTGGGGGAGCGCTCGCGTGGGAGAGCACGGAGGGGAGTACCTGTGGGGGTGCGGGGTGGGTGTCAAGGGGTGGTGAGAGCACGTCTGTCACGGTGGGGCGGTGCTGCCTCGCGTCTCGGTGCGCCTTTCTGTGTGGAGTCTCCTCCGCGTTCTCCGGGTTCCTCCCATAGAAAACACAAATATCAATCCCCCCATACCGAGTATGTCTATTGAACTTCTTGAGCATCGTACGTAGCCGACCGTGCGGCGGAAGGGCAACAAACTAAAAACAAAAATCTGATGTAAAGAAATTAGTTTTACATCTAGAAATGTAACCGGTATTGGTCTAAAAACATTTTTTTGTGAATAAATAATCATAAATGTCAGCGCTGGGGCGAGGGGGGTAAGAGAGCCCCGTTCCAGATCAACCCCTCCCTCCCTCGTCTCGCGTTGTGTTCCGCCTGGTCATGTACGGTACGAAAGAAGTCCAACACACACACATACACACACACATACACACACACGCACATACACACACACGCAGGTGAACTAAGATGGTTGCGGCTGTGGGGAAACGTGATTGGGCCCTGGGCAGGAGGCGTCACGTGGCCGATGGTCGAGACTCAGAGCGGAGTGGCAGCCACGGAACGGGGCCGAGAGGACCTCCACTGGGAGATGGAGCGGTGATGGAATCAGCTCATGGTGCGTAGAGCTCGGAGTGCAGGGAGCTATTTACTCTATACGGGGTGCAGGGAGCTATTTACTATATATGGGGTGCAGGGTGCTATATATGGGGTGCAGGGTACTATATATCAGTGCAGGGTGCTATATATGGGAGCTATATATGGGTGCAGGGTGCTATATATGGGAGCTATATATGGGTGCAGGGTGCTATATATGGGAGCTATATATGGGTGCAGGGTGCTATATATGGGAGCTATATATGGGTGCAGGGTGCTATATATGGGAGCTATATATGGGTGCAGGGTGCTATATATGGGAGCTATATATGGGTGCAGGGTGCTATATATGGGAGCTATATATGGGTGCAGGGTGCTCACGCGCTTCGCATCGTCGCCCAGCGAAGCCGGGAGCGCAGCGGCACACGAAGCCGCCGGCCGCGCCGGTGCAGGAGGCGCCGTTCCTGCAGGGCGCCACTCGGCAACCCGCCCCCTCCGCCCCCTCCTCCTCCTCCTCCCCCCTTTCCTCCTTCTTCGCCTCCTTCTCCGCCCCCTCCTCCTTCTCCTCCTCCTCGGCGCAGTCGTGACCATGGAAACCGGGCGCGCACGCGCACACGAACAACCCCCCCCGCCGGGGGGACACGGGGGGCGGGGCTGGGGCGGTGGGGGAGGAGGAGGAGGGAGGAGGAGCGCTCGAGGGGAGGGAGGGGGCCGGGGCGCGCGCGCGCTCTGGGGGGCTGGCTGGTGCCTGCGGATGTCGCTCCGTCTGCGCCTCCGTGTGCTCGTCCGCGTGCTCGTCCGGGTGCTCGTCCGTGTGCTCGTCCGCGTGCTCGTCCGGGCGCTGCGAGGCGGGGGGTGCCACGGGCGCGTGCGGCTGTCCCTTCAGGGGCTGTGCGTCCTCCGGGTGTCGGGGCGGAGGCTGCGCATCCTCGGTGGGGTGTGCGTCGGGGTGTACGATGGGGCGCGCCTCTGGGATTTGTTCCGGATAGGCGGGAGGGTGTTCGTCTGGGTGTGAGGGGAGGGGCGCTGGGGGGTCTGAGGGGAGGGGCGCTGGGGGGTGTGAGGGGAGTGTTGTATATGTCGGAGTTATGAAATTTTGATGAAAATAATAAAAATTAATAATTTTCCGAAAAATGCGCAAATCGCATTAATTATGTTAATGTGTGTATTAACATGCATAAATTATGATATTGCATGTGATTATATGCATATATTATGATAGTGTGAGTAATTATATGCATAAATTATGATAATCGCTGAGATAATCGTGGTAAGTTATGCGGATGCTTGCGATGATGTTAATGTGAGCAGTTGTGGTAATTAGGCTCAGCTTCGTTTATCCAGAGTTATGTCAATCAGGATAACACGATGATCAATGATTAAACGTTTACCGATTATCCTAGCGTGTGTTATGATATTTAGGTCTCCATTTTCATATCTCATCACAGGATACAGTTATCAAAAATATGATGGTTTTGCATGGACTTGGAAAGAAGCACTCGAACAGTTGGTGTTAAGTAATTTTATTCTAACAAGCATGTGACATTCTATCATGCAGGTCAAACATGCGTCAATAATTCATGAATAACCAAACACTTATGCATTTGCGATATCAAGCATTCGATTAATATGGATAACTAAAATTCTTATGCAATTACGAGATTAAGCATTGACTAAAATGAATGAATAAACACTTATGCATTTACTAAATTGAATAACTCCAAACTCTTATGCATTTTCGATATTGTGCATTCGACTAATATGGATAACTACAATTCTTATGCAATTACGAGATTAAGCATTGACTAAAATGAATGAATGAACACTTATGCATTTACTAAATTGAATAACTCAAACTCTTATGCATTTTCGATATTGTGCATTTAACGAACTGAATGACCAAAAATTATTATGCAATCGTAACCTCTACCTCTCCACCAGGCATCTCATTAGTTCGTTTTTGTATCGATCACCATCGGCGACTGGCCGAGTTTGAAAACAAGCATGACACATTTCGTTTTGCGTTAATAAAAGCACTTATTGTATCCCCGAGGCGAAAGTATATGTCAATAGATTCATCGGTAAGTATAATATTCTTTTAACGGAATGTTGGAGTCAATGGTGGGTGAGGGCGTGTTGCGGGAGAGCTAATCTGGCTCTGTTTTAATTAATTCTTCGGCGAGGCTCTATGACAAAGGAAACTGGTTTGACAAGATTTTCTCTGTGTTTCCTCGAGTCTGTATGTGGGGAGTGATACAACCTCTCTGCCGTCTGTGCGAGTTGCAGCTGACACTTTCTCCGCGATGAGGTGAGCGGCGGCGCTTGGCGGCGCTTGGCGGCCCTCGGTAGCTGACGGCGCGGTGGCGCGCTCTCGGTAGCTGACGGCGCGGTGGCGCGCTCTCGTAGCTGACGGCGCGGTGGCGCGCTCTCGTAGCTGACGGCGCGGTGGCGCGCTCTCGTAGCTGACGGCGCGGTGGCGCGCTCTCGTAGCTGACGGCGCGGTGGCGCGCTCTCGTAGCTGACGGCGCGGTGGCGCGCTCTCGTAGCTGACGGCGCGGTGGCGCGCTCTCGTAGCTGACGGCGCGGTGGCGCGCTCTCGTAGCTGACGGCGCGGTGGCGCGCTCTCGTAGCTGACGGCGCGGTGGCGCGCTCTCGTAGCTGACGGCGCGGTGGCGCGCTCTCGTAGCTGACGGCGCGGTGGCGCGCTCTCGTAGCTGACGGCGCGGTGGCGCGCTCTCGTAGCTGACGGCGCGGTGGCGCGCTCTCGTAGCTGACGGCGCGGTGGCGCGCTCTCGTAGCTGACGGCGCGGTGGCGCGCTCTCGTAGCTGACGGCGCGGTGGCGCGCTCTCGTAGCTGACGGCGCGGTGGCGCGCTCTCGTAGCTGACGGCGCGGTGGCGCGCTCTCGTAGCTGACGGCGCGGTGGCGCGCTCTCGTAGCTGACGGCGCGGTGGCGCGCTCTCGTAGCTGACGGCGCGGTGGCGCGCTCTCGTAGCTGACGGCGCGGTGGCGCGCTCTCGTAGCTGACGGCGCGGTGGCTCGCTCTTTCTCTCCACTGCTGGATGACGAGTCGGTTCTCGTTGGTTGTCGCTCTGGCGATGAACGATGCTTTCGCTCGTTGCTGGTATTGACGTTGGGTTGAAGTTGTTGGCTCGAGAGTGATAGCTGGAATCTCCGTCCGTTTCACTCGCAGCTCGGCGGCTAAGTGTAGTAATTCTTCTTAGGTGGTGCAGACCTCGGCTTGTAGCAGCACGTCGCTACCTCGCGATTCTCGTCATGCTGGATGACGAAAGCTTCTTGACGATCTGTGGTGGAGTCGAAGCCCTGGCGATGTGTGGTGGGGGGCCAGGCCCCTGACGAAGTGAGTTGAATGGATTTTTCCCCGGCTTATGTTGAGAAAATGCCCTCCGTTTCCCGAGTTGTTCAAAGTCTGTCATAAAACCTTCCTGTGTGTGACCATCTGCATCCGTGTGTGTGTCCGTCCGTGTGTTTCGCTTTGAAGACACAGTTGTTGTCGTTTTGAAAGGGGGGGGGGCTCGTGACGGCGCCAACGAAGTTATACATTAGCCAGACCGATGATTCGCGTCGAGTTATATATATAAAAGAGATATTCGAATCCATGTTTTTGTTACTGAATAATATTTGTCGCGACAACCTACGCGTTAAGCGAGCTTAATTATTTCCGCCCTCGCTCGGGGATCATATCTTTTGTCTCACACAGCTTAAGTTGTTTTGGTTTGGAAGTTGAAATGCGACTTATTCCATTATGCCCCAGTTATGCCGAAACCGTGTTCCCGATGTTTCATCGTGACCCGATCTCTCATGGAGATGTTATTCCTTGCGTGTGCAATTTTTGCTGTCCGTGTTGTGGGAAGACAAAGACGGTTGTTTCCACGGTGGAAGCGCCCGGCGCATGCGCTTATTTATTTATTTCTGAGAGCGTGTTAATTTCCTTTGAGCCATTGCCCGGGAGTTTTATTGGTGTCATTTCCCGGCTTTGTGCCTGCGTGTGGAGATCCTCTCGGAAAGACAAAGACGGTCGTGTTGCTGCTGTTGTTTTCAGGGGGTTGTTGTGTTTGGTTAATTTTGAGAGCCTTATTCACCGTTAGCTCCTAGGATATTCACTTTAATTCCGTACTTATTATTTGACTTCTTGTGATTATTTAATCTGCTATCCCGGCTAAGAATTTTGTTTTGGAGCGAAATATATGCCATAATTGTTCTTCGATGCTTCGGCCCGGCCGTGTAGAAATTCTATAAAGGTAAATAATGTCAGTATTTAATTAACAATGATGGGTCGCGATTCTGGTGCAGACTGTAGTCTGATTTTCAATTGTAGTGAGGATGGATACTGTTTGCTTACTTCATGGCTAAGTTGTACTAGTTTGTCTAACATGGTTCAAAACCCGTTTGTGTTTTTTTGTTAATGTTGTTCCTTTGTTAAGAATATAATTATATATTTCGTGGCCTGGTTTTGTACTTATAAAAGGGTTTTTTTCCCTTTACGAACGGATGTTTCTTCCAGAACCCCCCCGGCTACCATTCCCCCCTCCCTTGTTCCTCTTGTGTGAAATTCGGGGAGTTTTTTTTATGATCTTGATTACCCTTCTTTCATGCCCTCTTTCCTTTGAAATGAGGTGTGCGCACATCTGTGTTAGTGTGTGGGGGCCTCTGTGGGAGTGTGAGGGCGTGTCCGTTCTCACGTTGCCCCGTGTATATTAAAAAACGATATTATCTATGTTGGCAGAATAATTCTTAAAAAAAAAATAATTTTTAAAATTAAAAAGGGGGGCATATATCCAACAGTCCGCCCTTTTGAAAATTATCAGGGGTCGATTTGGCCACTGGCGAATTTTCAAACAAAGTAATGCCCCCTTTTTATGTCATGCATCCCATCAGCCGCCCTTACTCTCGGCGGTTATTTCTTACAACGCGCGTGCACGTATTACAATCTTAATCTGGTTACATCTGAATTAGCAAAGGAAATAACAACCGTTAACATCGATATTGCGTTACATTGGTTCTCGTACATCATAATTCCGACGAATATTCATTTTTGTTTTTGCTTACCATGGTTACATTTGAATTAAGCAAGGAAATTAACAACACGTTAAAACATCGATATCATCAGTTACATGGTTCTCATACATCATAATTCCGACGAATTTCATCTTTGTTTTTGTTAAATCCTGGGAAACGCTAGGTAGCGGTTTCGAACGCATTTATGCGTCACCTTCCTCATGTTGCCTGGTTTACCACTTATCACTTTGATAATTCGATCACGGTTTTCGGGTTCGTTTTTGTAATTTTCTCTCTCACTCTCTCGCGTCGTGGGAGTGTGTGGTGAAAAATTGTGCTGTACATAATCAGAATTCGCGCACACAACCCACTTTGACACTTGGTTCGTGGCATTCGCTCTCTCTGCGATTACATGCACATTTGCCGAGTTTGTGTGTCGATTTAATTCTGTCCCTCGTAATGTTGCCCTCTTTGTTTTTACGAGTGTGTTAGATTTTAACACCATTCCCGATATGTCATGAACATTTGTCTCCATTTTAGCACTCCGATCCACATACATTTTGGTTTCCCTTGGATATTTTTCATTCAAAGGCTCACGCCTGCGCTCCTCAGGGCGTGTCTCTGTGTGCTCTCTTTGTCTCTGCTGTCTGTTATCTACTGTCCGATCACGCCTCAATGCAACCCCGCACCCGATCCGCGCGCCTTTCACAAGAGCACCGCCCGTGTTTTTGCCCGCCCTGTCACCTGCAGCCTGCTTGTATTTCCCATTGAGCTCGGGGTTTAACAAAACCTCGGCGGGTGGTTCATCATGTATTTGTACCGCATTCTGTGTTATTCCTCTATTCCCTCCTGGTATAGCCGGTGGAGGAATTGGTCGGAATTGGATCGATTGTGTTTGACCTCCCATCCTGCGATTCTCCTGAATGTTCGCATCCATATCTCCGCGGTCTGTGTAACACCTTCCCGCTAGGTGGTTATCTCGCCATCTTAGTGTGCAACTTTGGCCTCGTGTGTGTCGTGGCATGGGGTGTTGGTATGGTTCTGTTCTGAACCTCTCCCTCCTACGATTCTCGTACATTTTTGGCCCAGTGTTTTTCCCATTTGGGTGCCAAATTTTTTTTGGATTGTTACTTCGCCATCTCTGTGGGTAATTTTGACCTTGTGTGTGTCGTGGCATGGGGTGTTGGTATGGTTCTGTTCTGAACCTCCCCCTCCTGTGATTCCTCTGAATGTTCGGCTTTGTGCCGCTCTCATTCTCGTGCCAACCTCTCTCTGGTTTATTTTGCCATGTGTGCGTGTGTGTTTGCTCTTCTAGGCATTGTGGGACTGTTCGGCGATTTTTATTCCTCTCTGAGAGGCTGGGTTCCTTATCCCTCTCCCTGTGTTCTGGATCCGAATTCTGATTCTTAGCTCTGTATAACCATGCCATGCACGCCTTGCTCTCTATGCGGCGTAAGGATGCGGTTTCTGGATTCAAAACCATTCTCACCCTTTCTGTAATCTCTGGGCTCAAGGATTCAAAAAACATAATTTTGAACATTTTATCTCCTTCGTGGTATTGATTCACATCGCCTGCGTAATACGCTCTTTTAAATTGTACGAGGTAGTCACGTGGATCTTGGTCCATGCCCTGGGTCATCGATTTTACAGCATAAAACCCTTCAGTGAGTGTCGAATATTCTCCAAACTTCCGAATCACTGCCAGGCTCAGTTGTTTAAAATCATTTCTAACCTTGTGTGGTAGTGACTTTACCCATGGAATAGAATCTTTATGTAAGCTTCGTTTCAACAAACTCGCTTTTTCATCCCGTCTCATCAGCCCTCTAATCATTGCCTCCTCTTCTATTGTTGCGATATGTGTGTGGATATCCATAGTCTTATTGTGGGGGTCAAAATCGGGAATTCTGATTAGAGCCTTGTCCATCAATTTAAGGGTTTTACTGGTGAATAGGTATTCCGAAAGTCGATTGCCGACAGCGTCATCATCAAACAAGTTATCATCAGGCAATCTGTCACTTTGATCTGTACTGTGTCGGGCGTGGTTAAGCGGTGTGCATTTTCTGTGTGCGCGCCCCGTGCCGTGTCGCTCGTGTTGCCATTTCCCTTCAGTTTTTGCCTCTGCCCTTAGTGGAGCATGTCCAGTCGACTTTACTTTAACATTTTGCCTCCCTCTATCTGTGAAGTTGTCAGTCTCACATGTTTTTGTTTGCATATGTATCTCTCCCTCCCTTCTCTCGAATTGTGAGGGTTTCCCTTTGTCAAGGACTTTTTGTTCGATATCCATAATTTTTTTGCGATCAGTCCCTGGACTCTGTCCCCGTACCCACGAGTGTGATTTACTGTTACTTCCATATTTATTCTGTGGGTCAACGTCTGTGAGTTTCGCTGGTGTCGCGAGCCCTGATTTCTCCTCCCTTACGATGGTGTGAGGACATTTTTCCTCGTTTATTAGAGACGATTTCTCTCCTGTTTCCATTCCGAATTTTCCTTCATTCCACCATCCCTGTCTGTATGCCTGTGTGAAAAGGCATGAGTCCTGTCCTGCCTTCTCTGCAGCTTTTGCATCGTGTTCGCCTTCCTTACATTTTATCCAGTCAATTAGTTTCCCCCGAGGTGTGTTCGTGTTATCGATACAGCTCCCTTCCCATATGTCTCTCTGACTGTACTGCTTTGTAACAGATTGGTCGGTACGTTTTAATACGAGCTCCCCGTATCCCGTAACCCATTCAAAAATTATTCCTAATCCTAGCATCTTAGGTATGGCAAGAGTTCCTTTGACAATTCCTTTTAGAGTGCATATAAAACAATTATCTCACAGAGTGTAGTCAGTTTGACTCGAGCTATTGTTATTTTCCGATTCAGAGTGCGTACCTCTAACACCACTTATCACAGGGTGCAATCGGTTTGATACGATATTATCTTAATTCCACTGTCTCTGTTTCAACCTGCTATTCTGGGTTTTAACCTTAGAGGGCGTTTTTTTTTGTTTTACGCCCGTTTACAATCACAATGCAATGTTTGGTCACGATATTCTGGTTAACACGAAGTGATTCATTCCATCATCCATGCAAAACACTGTCTGTGAGAGATCCCGGACGACGCCACCCCATTATGTTGTATATGTCGGAGTTATGAAATTTTGATGAAAATAATAAAAATTAATAATTTTCCGAAAAATGCGCAAATCGCATTAATTATGTTAATGTGTGTATTAACATGCATAAATTATGATATTGCATGTGATTATATGCATATATTATGATAGTGTGAGTAATTATATGCATAAATTATGATAATCGCTGAGATAATCGTGGTAAGTTATGCGGATGCTTGCGATGATGTTAATGTGAGCAGTTGTGGTAATTAGGCTCAGCTTCGTTTATCCAGAGTTATGTCAATCAGGATAACACGATGATCAATGATTAAACGTTTACCGATTATCCTAGCGTGTGTTATGATATTTAGGTCTCCATTTTCATATCTCATCACAGGATACAGTTATCAAAAATATGATGGTTTTGCATGGACTTGGAAAGAAGCACTCGAACAGTTGGTGTTAAGTAATTTTATTCTAACAAGCATGTGACATTCTATCATGCAGGTCAAACATGCGTCAATAATTCATGAATAACCAAACACTTATGCATTTGCGATATCAAGCATTCGATTAATATGGATAACTAAAATTCTTATGCAATTACGAGATTAAGCATTGACTAAAATGAATGAATAAACACTTATGCATTTACTAAATTGAATAACTCCAAACTCTTATGCATTTTCGATATTGTGCATTCGACTAATATGGATAACTACAATTCTTATGCAATTACGAGATTAAGCATTGACTAAAATGAATGAATGAACACTTATGCATTTACTAAATTGAATAACTCAAACTCTTATGCATTTTCGATATTGTGCATTTAACGAACTGAATGACCAAAAATTATTATGCAATCGTAACCTCTACCTCTCCACCAGGCATCTCATTAGTTCGTTTTTGTATCGATCACCATCGGCGACTGGCCGAGTTTGAAAACAAGCATGACACATTTCGTTTTGCGTTAATAAAAGCACTTATTGTATCCCCGAGGCGAAAGTATATGTCAATAGATTCATCGGTAAGTATAATATTCTTTTAACGGAATGTTGGAGTCAATGGTGGGTGAGGGCGTGTTGCGGGAGAGCTAATCTGGCTCTGTTTTAATTAATTCTTCGGCGAGGCTCTATGACAAAGGAAACTGGTTTGACAAGATTTTCTCTGTGTTTCCTCGAGTCTGTATGTGGGGAGTGATACAACCTCTCTGCCGTCTGTGCGAGTTGCAGCTGACACTTTCTCCGCGATGAGGTGAGCGGCGGCGCTTGGCGGCGCTTGGCGGCCCTCGGTAGCTGACGGCGCGGTGGCGCGCTCTCGGTAGCTGACGGCGCGGTGGCGCGCTCTCGTAGCTGACGGCGCGGTGGCGCGCTCTCGTAGCTGACGGCGCGGTGGCGCGCTCTCGTAGCTGACGGCGCGGTGGCGCGCTCTCGTAGCTGACGGCGCGGTGGCGCGCTCTCGTAGCTGACGGCGCGGTGGCGCGCTCTCGTAGCTGACGGCGCGGTGGCGCGCTCTCGTAGCTGACGGCGCGGTGGCGCGCTCTCGTAGCTGACGGCGCGGTGGCGCGCTCTCGTAGCTGACGGCGCGGTGGCGCGCTCTCGTAGCTGACGGCGCGGTGGCGCGCTCTCGTAGCTGACGGCGCGGTGGCGCGCTCTCGTAGCTGACGGCGCGGTGGCGCGCTCTCGTAGCTGACGGCGCGGTGGCGCGCTCTCGTAGCTGACGGCGCGGTGGCGCGCTCTCGTAGCTGACGGCGCGGTGGCGCGCTCTCGTAGCTGACGGCGCGGTGGCGCGCTCTCGTAGCTGACGGCGCGGTGGCGCGCTCTCGTAGCTGACGGCGCGGTGGCGCGCTCTCGTAGCTGACGGCGCGGTGGCGCGCTCTCGTAGCTGACGGCGCGGTGGCGCGCTCTCGTAGCTGACGGCGCGGTGGCGCGCTCTCGTAGCTGACGGCGCGGTGGCGCGCTCTCGTAGCTGACGGCGCGGTGGCTCGCTCTTTCTCTCCACTGCTGGATGACGAGTCGGTTCTCGTTGGTTGTCGCTCTGGCGATGAACGATGCTTTCGCTCGTTGCTGGTATTGACGTTGGGTTGAAGTTGTTGGCTCGAGAGTGATAGCTGGAATCTCCGTCCGTTTCACTCGCAGCTCGGCGGCTAAGTGTAGTAATTCTTCTTAGGTGGTGCAGACCTCGGCTTGTAGCAGCACGTCGCTACCTCGCGATTCTCGTCATGCTGGATGACGAAAGCTTCTTGACGATCTGTGGTGGAGTCGAAGCCCTGGCGATGTGTGGTGGGGGGCCAGGCCCCTGACGAAGTGAGTTGAATGGATTTTTCCCCGGCTTATGTTGAGAAAATGCCCTCCGTTTCCCGAGTTGTTCAAAGTCTGTCATAAAACCTTCCTGTGTGTGACCATCTGCATCCGTGTGTGTGTCCGTCCGTGTGTTTCGCTTTGAAGACACAGTTGTTGTCGTTTTGAAAGGGGGGGGGGCTCGTGACGGCGCCAACGAAGTTATACATTAGCCAGACCGATGATTCGCGTCGAGTTATATATATAAAAGAGATATTCGAATCCATGTTTTTGTTACTGAATAATATTTGTCGCGACAACCTACGCGTTAAGCGAGCTTAATTATTTCCGCCCTCGCTCGGGGATCATATCTTTTGTCTCACACAGCTTAAGTTGTTTTGGTTTGGAAGTTGAAATGCGACTTATTCCATTATGCCCCAGTTATGCCGAAACCGTGTTCCCGATGTTTCATCGTGACCCGATCTCTCATGGAGATGTTATTCCTTGCGTGTGCAATTTTTGCTGTCCGTGTTGTGGGAAGACAAAGACGGTTGTTTCCACGGTGGAAGCGCCCGGCGCATGCGCTTATTTATTTATTTCTGAGAGCGTGTTAATTTCCTTTGAGCCATTGCCCGGGAGTTTTATTGGTGTCATTTCCCGGCTTTGTGCCTGCGTGTGGAGATCCTCTCGGAAAGACAAAGACGGTCGTGTTGCTGCTGTTGTTTTCAGGGGGTTGTTGTGTTTGGTTAATTTTGAGAGCCTTATTCACCGTTAGCTCCTAGGATATTCACTTTAATTCCGTACTTATTATTTGACTTCTTGTGATTATTTAATCTGCTATCCCGGCTAAGAATTTTGTTTTGGAGCGAAATATATGCCATAATTGTTCTTCGATGCTTCGGCCCGGCCGTGTAGAAATTCTATAAAGGTAAATAATGTCAGTATTTAATTAACAATGATGGGTCGCGATTCTGGTGCAGACTGTAGTCTGATTTTCAATTGTAGTGAGGATGGATACTGTTTGCTTACTTCATGGCTAAGTTGTACTAGTTTGTCTAACATGGTTCAAAACCCGTTTGTGTTTTTTTGTTAATGTTGTTCCTTTGTTAAGAATATAATTATATATTTCGTGGCCTGGTTTTGTACTTATAAAAGGGTTTTTTTCCCTTTACGAACGGATGTTTCTTCCAGAACCCCCCCGGCTACCATTCCCCCCTCCCTTGTTCCTCTTGTGTGAAATTCGGGGAGTTTTTTTTATGATCTTGATTACCCTTCTTTCATGCCCTCTTTCCTTTGAAATGAGGTGTGCGCACATCTGTGTTAGTGTGTGGGGGCCTCTGTGGGAGTGTGAGGGCGTGTCCGTTCTCACGTTGCCCCGTGTATATTAAAAAACGATATTATCTATGTTGGCAGAATAATTCTTAAAAAAAAAATAATTTTTAAAATTAAAAAGGGGGGCATATATCCAACAGGAGGGGCGCTGGGGGGTGTGAGGGGAGGGGCGCTGGGGGGTGTGAGGGGAGGGGCGCGGGGGGGTGCGCACGCGAGCACGCGCCGCCGTTCCGGCACGGGTTCCGCGCGCACGGGTCTGGGTCGTCGTCGTCGTCATGGTAACCGTTGGCCTGGTAACCGGGTACCGGGTGTGGGGGTGACATCACACACAGAGAGACACACAGAGACACACACAGAGACACACAGAGACACACACAGAGACACACAGAGACACACAGAGACACACAACAACAACAACCGCCGTTCGCCACTAAATGGGAGTGACGTTACCACGGCGCTTGTGCCAGGCTAGGTACACATTGAGGTCACGTGAAGTGTCGAGAGCTCGCCGGCAGCAAGACACAGGACAGACTCAGGTGCCGTGGGTTGACTGAGACCGGCAGAAGCACCACCTGTGCACCCAACTGTGCCAACTTGCTGAGTTTTATCCACCCGGCGCTCCGCTCGTTGTTGTGAGCGTCACTCCTCCGCATTCCGTTGCTGGAGGGCGATTTACTCCAACTGCCCAGTAGCATCCTTCACGAACCTCCCCCACGGCACTGGTACCAGTCATCGACTAGTCCACTCAGCTCCATATCCTCCCGTACCGCATCAGTCCATCTCTTCACCAGCCCATGTCGTGCCCGTTTAGCGCCCTCTATGCAGCCAAACAGAAGCTGCTTGGGCATGCGGTGGCTGGGCATGCGGGCTGCATGACCCAGCCACCGCAGCCTGGCCTGCCGGAGGAGCTCACTGATGGGGCTGTGTTCAGATCTGAATGGTTCAAGGCTGCACAGGTGTCGTTAAGGGGTCCACGTTTCACAAGAATAAAGAAGACCCGGAGCTTCGCGTGGAGCGATAGGCCAGGTCGCTGCCACACAGCTTTAAACAGTTGATGTAAGTATTGTGTAATGCCGCTCGATTGATTAAATGTGAGACCTCGGCTGGCAAAACGTTGGCCTCTGAAAAAAGGTCGCCAGGCAGTTCCCTTGGGAGGTCATCTCTGTTCAGCATATGCCACTCATATGAGATAGTTAGCTACTCCCTCGAATATTTGAGGTTCTAAAATCCTAGGCGGATCAACCCCACATTGCCCCGTGATGCTGTATGGGCTGAAGGGTTTCCCCCCCCCTCTGCCAAAAACCCTCACAGACATCCTCAGCAAATTTTCAAACTTGTTCCTCAAGGTCGGAGATCGGATCACCACTCCACCACTTAAGGACGGCGATAGACTGTGACGCTGAAAGTTAAGTTGTTGATGGAATTAAAGAGTTATTTGGGATCACAAGCTACTGAGGGCTAATTCTAGGGCGAAGATTAGGGCGGGTTGTTTTAACACATACCCTCTTACGCATATCAGCAATGTATCTGTTTAATGCTTGCGTAACTTAATTGTAACTGTGCTGTGTCATTGTTTTATGACCCAGGCCACTCTTGCAAATGAGATTCCATCCTGGTCTCTTGAGTTCTCACCCAGACACACAAAATACACGCGGACACCATTGCCGTCCATTCACTTCCATGCACCCCTCCCCTCCACATTCCCCCAATATCCCCGCCCCTCCCCCAACCACCCCTCCCCCTCCCCTCCACATTCCCCCAATAACCCCGCCCCTCCCCCAATCACCCCACCCCTCCCCCAACCACCCCTCCCACAATTCCCCCTCCCCCAATCAGCCCCTCCCCTCCCGTAATCACCCCTCTCCATCTCCACTGCCACGAGCACTCCCCTACCCCAATCACCCCGCCCCTCTCCTACCTCTCCCCCGCCCCTCCCCCCCTCCACGTGCCCCCGCCCCCCCGTTGCGGAAAGGCGCGCGCGCGCACCCACGTGACGCGTGGCGCGTGGGTGCGCGCGCGCCGCGCGCCCTTCTCAATGTCGGGCTCCGAGGAAGTTGCGATTGACCTTGAGTGAGAATTTAACCATCGTCAGCAGCAGCAGCAGCCGCATCGTTTTCATCACCACGCACATTACTCATCACATCACCGACTGGCGCGGTTAGCGACGTACGGTGTGGAAGAAGTTCGGCATACGCACATACCACCACTAGTACCACCATCATCATCACGATCATTGTAATCATCGGCAGCATCTTCACTAACATCGTCACACACATCACTAACATCATCGTAATCATCGGCAGCATCTTCGCCAACATCATCCCGAACATCACTAACATTCTCATCATCACTGTCAGTATCGGAATTGTCACTGAATATCGTCATCATCACTGTTAGTGTCATCATCATCATCAGCGTCATCACGATCATTTTCACCGACATCGTCAGGATCATCACCACTCACAATCATACCATCAGCATCATCATCGTCGTCGTGAACATATTATCCTCGTCAATATCAACAGCACCACCACCACCACCACCAACGCCATTATCACCACGTGCATCTTCACGTGATATGCTGTCTCACGGTTTCAGTTGCCATGACAACCACGCGACACCCAAGGCGCCCCTCCCCCCCCATCCCGTGCACTGTCACGTGATCGCATAGTCACGCCAGCCCCCCCCCCCCCCACGTGTGCACATGCAAAGACACAAGATCCCCCGTATCGGTTTAACAGTCTTCTGGGGCAAGTGCTGTTAGCGAGCGCCTATTAAGGTCGCCACGGGTTTAGCCAGCACCACGCCCGGCCGTATTTGTATCCCCAGCACTGGTGTTGAGTAACACGCGTTTACAATATTCCGCTGCCGTGAATGTGCACACGACGACGAGAAGCCACTTCGTTGAGCTGAAAAAGAGCTACTTAGGTGGCTGGGCCTTACCTGGTAAAATACCAAAACATCGTCTGAAGTTTTTGTTCGTTTAAATATTTACAACGCGCACACCGAACACTTTGTTATTCACGCGAGGGCGATTACGCCTTCTGGAGGCTCTGGAGCGGAGGTCCGGATGTCACTCGTCATTGATGTTGACGGTGGTTGCCAATCGATTTCAGGTCGCGGGGTTCGTAACGCAGTACGCTAATCACTGCGCCACCACACCCCATATACAAAGAACCCCCGTATAGCCTCAAAATACTGTTGTGGCAAGTACCGTTAGCGAGCACCTACGAAGGCCTGAAAGGAGGGAGTCGGGGGCCAGCATCGCCTTTGTCCCTCTGGTGACGATGTTTACACATTCGCCACTCAATGTCGGTGGCGTCACCGCGGCGCTTGTGCCAGGCTATGTGCACTTTGAGGCTACAAAGATCCCCCATATAGCCTTAACAGACTGTAGGGGCAAGTGCTGTTAGCGAGCACCTATGAAGGCCGGAACGGTACACGAGGGGGTGGGTGGCCAGCACCACGCCCGACCGCCTTTGTCTCCCTAGTGGCGATGTTTACACACCGCACCAGGTACTCATTTGAGGCTGAGTCGACCTAGGGGAGGCCCGGGACCGGTTCAGATAATCGTCACTGGTGTTGGCCGTGAGCGGGAATCGAACCCGTCTCGCCGGGTTCATAGCGCAGCGCGCTAACCGCTACACTACCGCTCCCCACTACTTTGAGGCTACACACGCGCGCGCACACACACGCGTACAGACACGCGCGCGCGCACACAAAAACATGCAGACACCTGCACGGCGACGCGCTAACCACTGCGCCACCGCTCCCCCCGCACACATCACACCCACCACCTGTGCGCTGAGGGTGTTCAGCACCACGGACAGCAGCAGCAGCAGAGCGACTTGAGCTGCCATCTCGAGCCTCGCAGAATCTCACCTCTTCATTCAACACAACAAACAACAACACCGATGATGATAATGAACCGATAATAATGATGATTGTAACATTTTACGAATGGCCGTTGTTGATGTAGAGCAACAACTGTAATTTGACATCGATGATAATGATGTATGATCACGGTGGTGATGATGCATTACGGTGAATATATGATGGTAGCTACATCATGTTGTTGATGTTGAGGATGGATTGATGGTGATAGCTATGTATTTATTCTGACTCCAATCAAATGGTGACTATTATGTGATTATTAATGAATGATGGTAGCCTGATGCTGTTTCGGGGTCACGACGACGATGCTTATAAACATGCGTTGTTTAATGGTAATCGTGAACGTGACAGTGTTTATTTAGTTTAACTGTTATCATACCGATTAACTCGTGATTAGCATCGCCGTTATGATGGATTAATGCTAATTATAATTACGCGAAACCTTGAATTATGACGGCGTGACGATGGTGAATTTCTGATGACAATTAACAATTGTTTACGATCAGGGTTCGCCGATCATGTCGAAATGTTTTAAACATAATCGTCATGACGACGCGAAATGTTGACTTGTTCATGACGATGGTGGTGAATTGATGATGAGGATCAATTGCTAATGATGTTGATGATGATGATGTTGTTGATGTTGAGCACCCACGTGTGTCTAATCGCGCCTCCACAATGCAGGAATTCCTCGCCGTGTTGACGACCGCCGCTCCGTGTCTGGAGCTCGGGACGCCGGTGACGAATGGATGGAATCGATTCCAGCACGCAGCCAACAGAGACGATTTTTGGAATCGATGGGAGTTGAATCTCTTCCCTCGGCTAAAGTAATAATTAAAAAACCCAAGTCAGGTTCGCCGCGATGTGACGATGCTTACGATGATCGTATCGCCCCGTTGTGTACAATATCGTCATATCGTGATTAAAGTTGCGCATCTTATTCGTTTTCTGAAACGTCGTTGTTAAATAACAAGAGCGCAATAATTAAACGTTTAAATAAATATCCCATTCATTTTCTTGTATAAAATACAATTGTATTTTATTATGTTTTATTTTTATTATTTCCCTTCTACGTGACTTTACCGAAAGAACCAAGAAGATGAATCCCTGCAGTCACGAAAGCTTTAAATCCAAAAATATCCCTTTCTCTACTCGTTGGTTTTTTCGGTAAAGTCACGTCGGCAGAAAAAGAATAGATCACTATTAAGAAAAAGAATAGATCACTATTAAGAAAAAGAATAGATCACTATTAAGAATATCGATCTATTATTTTCTACCTACGTGACTTTACCGAAAGAACTAAAAAGAATGGATTTCTGCAGTCACGAAAGCTTCAAATGAAAATATCCCGTTGCCCATCAAGGTTGGACCTTTCTGTGAAATCCTTTGCGTACGCCATGTGTGTGACACGGCGGTGGTTATACGACTTCACTTTATTGTGAGTTCCATAGTACACCCAATTAATGAATGAACACGAATACATTAGCAGCGAACACGTCTCCTTCGCATATCTGCCTCTCTACATAAACAAATATAAATAATAATATTATCAGAGTGTGTTTTGTGTTTGCATTTTGACCATAAGTATGGTGGTTAATGCACACATGATTCCTGGTAAAAAGGTTTCAGTTTTGTTGCCAAAAAAAGGGGAAACCCCTATTATTATATTTTGGTACTGACAAAGGAGGTCTAATTATGTAAATATAAATAACAAAACATATTTTTATTTTTGGTTATTTCGGTAAAGTCACGTTATTTAATTTATTTTATTTTTACATGACTTTACCGAAAGAACCAAAGAGTAATTCCTGCAGTCACGAAAGCTTCAAATCAAGTTTAAAACATATTTTTGTTACCCATCCCATCAGTCGGCCGCACGGCCTTCTGGGCCTTCGAAAGGAAGCAGTCTACCTGGGGATGGTGAGAGATGGCCACAGCTTTGGCAGAGCCTTCATACAGCAGTGGTAAGATCATGGAGGAGGATGATGAACCACTCTGCACACATGCACTCCACACTAGAGTACAGTATATGGAATCATGCCAGGTTTCGGGTAATGGCCCTTGTGAAGAAAATATAAATTCGGCGATGTTTTAAGCAATAAAACTTTATTTTCTTTCAAGGTCACAGTGTTGTTAGTGCCCAGTGTGTTGCATTTTTCGTATTGACTGCAGCTTTTGCATCACTGCCAATGCTACAGCAGCACTAGATAGTCCATATCAATTTTTGTAATTAAACTATTAATCTTTTTATATTTATTTTACCAGTGAGCTATGTAGCTGTTTTCCAGAAGCGACCAGGCTACAAATGATAGCTCAACAAAGTGGCTTATCACGTGGAAATGTACTGTATATACTCGAAACGCGTGATGTTCATTCTAAATGTGGAGAGAAAACACGGAGAGACATGCAAACAGGAAGAACACACAAACTCCAAATATACAGCAGGCGTCAGGGTCGGCATCGAGCGCACGACATCCTGTATACCAGGCGAAGTAGTTAACATCTCGCCACCGTGACCTCAATATATGGGGAATATCAGAGGGTAATGAAGCAAACTCCATTGATGTTCAATACATCTATGCTCTCGCGTCTATGATCCCCCCGATCCCGACAGCGTGGAGAAGATCTTATGCAGCAGTGGATTGACAAAGCGCTGCACGTGGGTTGTGACCCCTACCCCGCATAGCCTACGAGCACCTATGAAGGTGACAGCATTCTGCGCATTGAGTGGGCGGTGTGGCTAGACCACGGTTGACCGCCTTTGTCTTCCGGGTCGCCGGATTCGTCGCGCATTGCGCTAACCACTACACTGCCGCTCCCGCTAACCACACCCCGCCAATAGGCAACAGCACACGAGGGGGTGGATAGGCAGCACCACACCGGGCCGCCTTTGTCTCCCGAGAAGCGATGTTTGCACATCGTACTACAGTTATTTGAGGCTGAGTTGATGTAGGGGATTCCCAGGACCGGTTCAGATAATCGCCACTGATATTGGTGGTCGTGGGCCGGAATTGAACCCTGGTCGCGGGGTTCGTAGCGCAGCGCTCTAGACACCACGCCCCACACTCTCTCTCAAAGATGCCCCCGTCAAGTGTTAATAGACCGTTGGGGCAATTGTTGTTTGCGAACACCCATGAAGGTCGGCACGGCACACGAGGGAGAAGGTGGGTGGCCAGCATCAGGCCAGAGGCACATTCTCACACGCGCACACACAGGGCATTACGCACACACACGCGTACACACAGCATCACACGCGCGTGGGCGCGCTGTGTAACTGGCACCCATCGCCTCGTGCAAAGAGCGCGCGTGCTCATTAAGGCGCCTTTAATTGCAGTCTGAGTAACGGCTCCAAAAATACAGCGAACACAGGACGTGATCACGCCCGTGTCAGCGATAATAACAGTGTCAGTGATGATGACTGTCAGTTCTACCATTTCACAGGCATACCCCCACCGCTCCCAGTGCAGCTGTGTTGACTGTTGAGTGGGCGCGTGCGTGTTAGCGAGCTCATATTTAGGCTGTCACGATGGATGTGTGAGCTCGCGGAAGTGGTGGTGGTGGTGGTGGTAAACATCACCACAACCATCACCACCACCCAGCCGCCTTCGTCTCCTGCGATGTCAGTGGTGGTCATGACCACATCACCTACTTAGGGGGCAACGATGGCGAGATATTAACTACGTCGCCTGGTTAACAGGAGGACGTGGGTTCAATCACGCGCTTAGAGCATTTGGCTGCTATACATTTCCACTTGATGAGCAACTTCTTTGAGCCATCATTTGTGACAGCCAGGTCACTTCTGAAAAAGAGCTACATCGCTCAGTTGGTCTTACTTGGTAAAATAAAATTAAAATGGTTCGATATTGTAGTGCTCCACGATCAGGGTACGCATTACCTAGAGGAGGGTCACGGTGTGATCACATACAGCCTGGCACTTGTGTTGTGAGTCATATTCGCGACTTTACTAGCCACCATCAATCTGGATGAATGCCTCCCTCCCCACCTCTCACAACCCAGCAATGTTTGCAATCCACCCAGCACCTGCACCCGAGATGGTCTCATCGCTCCATCTCAATTTGGACGTCGATTCCTTTGGCTGTCACTCTGTCGTTAGTCTCGACCATTGGCCATCGTCCCTCCTGGCCGTGACGCGTCCTGCCCAGGCCCACTCACAATTGTTAATACGAGAAGGTGTGGATGATGTATCTGTTACTTGCGTACTTTCTCTAGTCCGCGTGTGCCCTTTGCCGTCTCTAGACGAAATTCCAAGCGCACATCTCTCCACGTTTCTTTTCACACTTTTCACCTTTTAAACGAATAAAGCTACTTTTTTTTATTTACCAGGTAAGGCCCACTGGGCTATAGAGCTGTTTTTTTAGGCGCTATCTGGCCCACAAATAATAGCTCAACGAAGTGACTTAACACGTAGAAATGTATAACAGCCAAATACTCTAAACGCGCGTTTCTAAATGTGGAGGCGAACATGCAAACTCAAAATATACAAGCGCCAGGATCAGGATCCAACTCACGACCTCCTGCATACCAGGCGAGGTAGTTAACATCTCGCCATTGTGCTGTCATTGCCTTTCACCTAAGCCATGCGTTGTGACGGGTACTGCAAGATGTAACCGTGTCCGTCCGATGCTCCCCACGCTGCATCATTGACTTTCGGTTGCTGAATGATTACATAAGGTCGCACTCATTTCACACAAAGTGCTTGCCACAAATAAACCACACGAGCGTTCTGACCTCGTCAAGGAGCATAAACCATCACGAGAACTCCGGACATCCTAGCAGCGGCAGCGGCTTTTGGCTAAAGCCACCGGACAAAGACGGTGGTCACCGCATCGCGAGGCGCTTTCAGATGCGCTTCTGCGGCCGTCTGGAAAGCTCTTTCTTGCGATATTAGGAAACGACTAAAGCTACGCACTTTTAAATCGAGATTGCAAACACAATTTTTTAGAACTGCCTTTTGCGTTTAGCGTGTTGTCCTTCCCCGCACCTCTCATTTGCACGGTTGGCTACGTACGGTGCGAAAGAAGTTCAACATACATTACATACATGCAGGTGGTGCGTCTGCCAGTCATCTCAGTCAATCCATGACACCTGGTTCTGTCCCGTGACCTCCTGCTCGTGCACCTAGCCTGGCACAGCAGTCAACCCATGACACATGTGTCTGTCCCGTGACCTGCTCCTCGTGCACCTAGCCTGGCACAGCAGGCAACCTATGACACATGGGTCTGTCCCGTGACCTCCTCCTCGTGCACCTAGCCTGGCACAGCAGGCAACCTATGACACATGGGTCTGTCCCGTGACCTCCTCCTCGTGCACCTAGTCTGGCACAGCAGTCAACCTATGACACCTGGGTCTGTCCCGTGACCTCCTCCTGCACCTAGCCTGGCACAGCAGGCAACCCATGACACCTGGGTCTGTCCCGTGACCTCTTCCTGCACCTAGCCTGGCACAGCAGTCAACCCATGACACCTGGGTATGTCCCGTGACCTCCCGCCAGTGCTCCGAGCCTGGCACGCGAGCCCCGCGGTGACCTCATCTGCGCGCCGCTCGTTTACGTGACAACCCTTACTGGTCGTGTCGGGTGGTTGCGGGTTTTGACGACACATTTATATATTTACGCGATCGAACTCCAAAAAAAACCCCTCCGCTACGTAATTCTAGATTTGAAGCTTTCGTGACTGCAATCATTCATACTCTTAGTTCTTTCGGTAAAGTCACGTAGGTAAAAAAATGAAATAAAAATTAATAAAAAATAAAATAATACCCTCCGCTACGGTTGTAAATTAACGTTGACATTATTCAAATTAGGGGGGTGCGGCCTCGCCTCATGAATATTCATGAGGGCGTGTCCCGGTGTCACGGGACCACCGCAGTCAGCTGACTCGCGACGACTCCCGCAAGCGCCTCCGTCGATGTCGCCTCCAGCTGCTGCCGCTGCGACCATGGCCCCGTCAGCCGCGCCGCTTCGCCTCCGCCGCCTCCTCCTCCTCGCCGCCCTCGCGGCTCTCGTCCTTCTCGTGCAGGGTGAGAAGCGGTCGGAGTCGAGGTTCGCGTTTTAAGGGCCACACGACGAGTAGCGAGTGGGGACGGGGAGGCAAGGCCTGGTCCGCTTCGGAACTCAGGCCTCGGTCTTGCCTTGGCAGCCCCGCCGACCGGAAGTGAGGGAAGGCCGGTAAGTGGGGGGCTTGTCCTGGTCGGCCTCGAGAGATATTGACCTGGGAATGGGTTTTGTTGGGTTTAAGGAGAAATGTTTATCGAAACGAGTGTTAACGATTTTATTTGTAATGAAATTGTGACGTGTTTTCGTGTGTGTATATAGTTGGGTTGGTTCCTTATGAAGATTGGTTGGATCGTGGGTAGTGGTTGTGTGGGTTGTAATTATTCTGATGAAGGCGTTAACTGTGGTGGTGATTGTGATAGTGATCAACATCACCACAGCTACCACCATCGTTACCACAGTGCCACAAAACTATTACCTACATCACTACTATCATTATCACCATTACCACCATTGCCATCACTACCACCATCAACCATATCGAACATCAATTACCATACTTATTATTACCACGACCACCGTCATCTCCGCTCTCAACATAATAACTCTATAACCTTCACATCAATCGAAATGTTTACGACCACTGCTACCATTCCCAACATCCTCAACACTACCACCAACCACCATCAGCGCAAGTGTTACCATTATTAATCTCTAGGGTAACTGTTGAAGTTGCACGTCGCATTGCAACAGCAAAGTTCGGTTTTGAATTAACGCTTTGGTTTGGCGTGGTTTGGCGATGGTGAGGTAACTGTAACTGTCCACGTTTTTGTTATTTTACCAGGCAAGGTCCACTGAACTATTACAACTCTTTTCAGAAGCGACCTGGCCGTCACAAGTGATAGCTCAACGAAGTGGCTGATCACGTGGGAATTTATAGCAGTCAAATTCTTTATGATGTTGATTCTAAATGTGGAGGGAAAAACCGGAGGACCTGGATAAAAATCCACGCGACTCCGGGGAGAGAGACACGCAAACTCCAAATCTACAGCAGCAGGCGTCAGGGTCGGGATCGAACACACGACCTCCTGTATACCAGGCGAGGTAGTTAACATCTCCTAGCCACCGTGATGATGATGAGAGAGACACGAAAACTCCAAATATGCAGCAGGCGTCGGGTTCGAGATCGAACTCACGACCTCCTGTATACCAGGCGAGATAGTTAACATCTCCTAGCCACCGTGGCGCCCCCAGGTTGCGAGCGAGTTAGTGTGGATCATTGCTTGCGTCTCCATTCTGGTTCACACCGGAGAATTTCTGTGCAAACTTGAGAGAAAAAAACACAAGAAACTAATTATTAGATTATACGGCACATCACGAACAAACATTAAAACGAGCACTGCATCGCGTGCTTTTAGATGCGCTTCTGCGGCCGTCTAGAACGCTCTTCCGATATTATGAAGCCACTGGAGCTTGATGGAAAAATAACTTATTTTAGAACTACATGTTGTGTTAGTTTATTGTCCTTTTGGATGGTGAGGCGAGTAATGGAGGGCACGCTGCCCTTTGTTGGTGCATGAGGGGACGCAAAGACTTAAGTCTGGCGAGGTCCGGTTCCCTCTGAATGTGGCCAGTGTTTGTGGCCTGGAGTTGGGATAAAACCGGAGCAGAGCTGAGTGTAGATGCTGATATCATCAACACCAAACACATTGCACATGCTGGTCCTTGTTTACAGTGCAACCCTCAATACACACGTACATGCTGCACACACGTGAACATACGCACTTGTATATACACACAAATACAAAGAACCCCCGTATAGCCTTAATAGACTGTTCGGGCAAGTGCTGCTAGCGATCACCAATGAAGGCCGGAACCGTAGACGAAGGAGTGGGTGGCCAGCACCACGCCCGATCGCCTTTGTCTCCCTAGTGGCGATGTCTACACACTGTACCAGGTACTCATTTGAGGCTGAGTCGACTTAGGGGAGGCCCAGGACCGGTTAAGATAATCGTCACTGGTGTTGGCTATGAGTGGGAATTGAACTCGGGTCGCCGCTCCCCATATACATACACACACACAAAGATTCCTGTGTGGACCTTTATTTTGTTTTTGGGCAAGCGCTTTTCATGAGCCCATACAGTCATACCCACAATTACGTTTGCACACATGTACACCCATGGACATGTACAGCCCCCTTTGTCAATCCACTGCTGGATGGAGCTTTCCTACTCCATGTAGGCGATGTGTCTCTTTTTTACCATACCATATTTCACCATACTAGTAAGTGCGGGTTGGTGAAGGCATGGGGCATAGACGTTGGCACGTAAAAGCTCAGTACAACAGTGGATTTTGCTGCACTGCCCTATGTGGTGACCTGGGTTCGATTCCCAGCCACGGCTAACACCGGTGGCGAGTGATACCAGATCCAGTCTTGGCCTCATCCTTCACTAATCTGACCCGTGTGGTGAAGTATGGTCAAACAACACAGAAATGGAGAGGCCTTCATCCACCAGAACATTAACAAAGGGCTCTACTGTACATAACCGTACATTAATACTCCATTATAAAATATTAACATATAATCACTGACGTTTTGGACTATGACCCATCTTCAGGGTACGGAGATTTTGGCTGACTTTTAGCTGGAGGTTGCACTTTTGACTGTCAATCCAATACTTCAATAATTGTCAGCTGGTATTTTGTCAAATTACACGTAAAACCAAGTTTAATGTGACGGGGTCTTTTTTGTGTGTGTGCGGTCAAAGATAACCAGGTTCAGACCACCAACTCCCCTGCACTTGAGAACCTGGTTTAATCATAACTCAAGTCTTCAAGTCTCTATTTTAATCTATTGGGGGTCTGTGTAAGCCATCGGTGACCAGGCTGAGAGGCCATTCACTCTCATCACATTTGAGTACTCGGTTTATTCCTTGGCAGGGCGGCTGAATCCGGGATTTGAACCAAAGAACTTGGCAGTGCCGGCTCTGTGTTTCTGACCTCGAGGGACACGCGGGCGGACACCGGGGTGCGATTTTGACAAAATGAGCTGACTGGAGGTGTTTTCCCCACGGAGATGGAGCGATGATAACGGCTCTCTGCTCGTGGAGCTCGACACGGATTGTTGAGTCGTGAGACCGAGAGAGGTGGCGACAGCGTGAGTGGGTGGGGGTTGGGGGGTGGAGCCCTTCATCCAGCAGTAGATACATCATGGCCGATGATGATTATATTTTATAATTGAAGAGAACTGTGCAAGACTAAGCTACACCAGTAAATAGCAAATAAAAACACTTTGTGAATGGAGCGTGACCCATCTTACTCACGAGCCAAAGTTTCTCCTCCCAAGTTCTCCAGCTGAACGGCAGCCACGTCACGTGGGTCAAGGGTGGCCTGCCTTCCTTTGCGCGCCGCACGTTAGAAAAGCAGCGGGGGCTGGTTGTTATTGGGCTGATGGTGCCATGGACGAGCAAAAAAAAAAAAATCAAAATCTCATCTTCAGGATGAAGCTTGCCACGTGCCGACAGCCGTGGGTGCTGCACCGCTTGAACGCTTCGCGTTTGGTGTGATGATCAGGCGCGGCAGCGGAGGCGCCGCCGCCGGCGGACGGGCTGCTGGTGCTGCGGGCGCCCGCGTACGTGCCGCTCGCCAAGGAGGAGGCGGCGCTGCCTGGGGACCGCGTCGGAGACCTCGTCTCGCTGGCCATGGGGTTCTCTGTGGAGCAGGTGGGGCCCGCTGTGGGGGGGGCCTAATAGTTGTGGTGATGGTGGGTGGTGATGATGGTGGTGATGGTGGTGGTGATCGTGGTGGTGATCGTGGTGGTTTCTGTGGTGGTGATTGTGGTGGTTTCTGTGGTGGTGATTGTGGTGGTTTCTGTGGTGGTTTCTGTGGTGGTTTCTGTGGTGGTTTCTGTGGTGGTTTCTGTGGTGGTGATTGTGGTGGTGATTGTGGTGGTGATCGTGGTGGTTTGGGTGGTGGTGTTTGATGCCATTGATAGTGGTGATTGTTTATGGTGGTGATGGTGATAGTTTCCATGGTGGTGATATTCGTGATGGTGAGTGAATAATGATTTTGATTGACTGGTAGTGGTGTTTGTGGTGGCATCTGATGATGGTCGTGATTGTGTGGATGATGAAGATGATGGTGGGAGTAATTATTTGGTAACAGAGTGGTGGTAATGGCCATGGTGGTCTTGATGGTGGCTGTGTGTTAATGTCGATAGTGGTGATGGTGTAGTGATGATAATATTGACGATGATGTTGACGATGAGATGTTGATGTGGTGATGTGGTGATGCAGGAGCTCCCGTGGGGCGGCCTCGCAGCAGGTGATGTGTTTCTCCGTCCCCGCGCCTTCCTGCTCCTCTCCCTGCTGGGGGCAGACGAGCGACTCCTGCCCAAGGCCATCGCCTCCTACCGCGTCGCTCACGTACGCGCACATACGCGCACATACGCGCACATACGCGCACATACGCGCACATACGCGCACATACGCGCACATACGCGCACGCAGGCGCATGCAGGCGCACGCATACACTTACACGCGTATACACACTTGCTTATACGCACACACAGGCATACACAGACAGACACTCATGTACACACACGTATGCTTGTATGCACACACACGTGCACGCACATCAAAACATTCATGCTGCCCATGCTCTTGTTACCGCTGCTAATGTTGCCGCTGTGTACGTGTGTGTGTACGTGTGTGGAGCAGACGGTGCCGGTTGACTTGTCGTGGGTGAGCAATTCGCTGGAGTCGTCCTTCGGGGATGACTCGCTGATGCTGGAGTACTCGCCCATGCATCAGGTGAGCCCTCAAATTGGTGCTCGGTTTATCTACTCTCATCGGGTATAATGTATTGATTTGAATGTGTGTGTGTGTGGGCAGTGGGTAATGCAGTGGTCGTAGCACACTGCGCTACGAACCCGGCAAGCGGAGTTCGATTCTTGCTTGCAACCAATAATAGCGGCAAATATTTGAGCCTGTCCCGGACCTCTCCTATGTCGACTCACCGTTAAACGAGGACCTGGCGTGGTGGTGTGAGCACTGGGGAGAGACGAAGGCGGCCGGGCGTGATGTTGGCCACCCCGCCCGGCCCACTCCCCTCGTGTGCCGTGCCGGCCTTCATAGGTGCTCGCTTAACAGCACTTGCCCCAACAGTCAGGTGAAGGCTGTGTGGGGGATCTTTGTCTCGTGTGTCTGTGTGCAGTTCATGTACGGCTTTGGAAAGGCATTTTCTCAAATCGCGCAGTGGGAAAACCTGCGACCTCGCAACCTCAACACGGCCATCGCGCCTGGGTCGTCCCTTAATGTCACCGTGCAGGTTCGTTTGTGTGTGTGCGCGCGCGTGTGTCGGTACGTGTGTGTGTGTGCGCGCGCGCGCGTGTGTCGGTACGTGTGTGTGTGTGCGCGCGCGTGTGTCGGTACGTGTGTGTGCACGCGCGTGTGTCGGTACGTGTGTGTGTGTGCACGCGCGTGTGTCGGTACGTGTGTGTGTGTGCGCGCGCGTGTGTCGGTACGTGTGTGTGTGTGCGCGCGCGTGTGTCGGTACGTGTGTGTGCACGCGCGTGTCGGTACGTGTGTGTGTGCGCGTGTGCTACAGAGCTGGCCCGGGTTAGATTCCCACTCACGGCCAACACCAGCGAACCGTTCCTGGGCCTCCCGTAGGTAGGTCGACTCCACCTCAAATGAGTACCTGGTGTAGCGGTGTGTAAACATCGCCACTAGGGGGACGAAGGTGGCCGGGCGTGGTGTTGGCCACCCACCCCATCGTGTGCCGTGGCAGCCTTCATAGGTGCTGCTCGCTAACAGTACGTGCTCCTACAGTCTGGTAAGACTATACGGGGGGCTCTTTGTCTTTGCATTTTAGTATATGTATGTGTGCCTGTGTGTGTGGCCTCAAAGTGCACATAGCCTGGCACAGCGCGGTAGTGACGTCATCGCCACTTCGTGGGGAATGGCGGTTCTTGTGGGTGTCAATGTATGTGTGTGGGGGGGGGGGCGGTAGTGTAGCGGTTAGCACCCTGCACTACAAACCTGGCGACCCGATTTCGATCGCCGCTCACTGCCACCAACACCAGTGACGGGTTATTTGGACCAGTCCTGCGCCTCCCCAAGGTCGACTCGGTCTCAAATGAGAAGTTGGTGCGATGTGTTAACAGCACCGGGGAGACCACACCGCCTGCTAATACACTGCACCGGCCGTAATAGGTGGCTGCCAAACAGCACTTGCCACAATAGCGAGTACGGCTCTGGGGATCTTAGTGTGTGTGTGCGCGTCTGTGGGGGTGTGTGCGTGTGTATTTGTCTTTGCGTGCGCCTTGTCCGTGTTCCTGCGTGGATGCTGCCGGTTCCTGCCGGAGTCGTGGTTCCTCGATTGTCGCCTCCGAATTCACCGGCATGGGATTCCAACAGGGCGAGCGCGCCACCCCGTGGCGATTTATGGAAACGCCCAATATCATCTCTTTCATTTGTATGGAAAGGCAGGTTTCACGCAAGTGAGTTTTTTGTGGGGGGGGGGGGGGCGTCACTGGGAAACGCGCGTGTCCGAGTGTCCGAGTGTTCGTGTGTCTGTGTGCGTGTCTGTGTGCGTGTGTCTGTGTGTCTGTGTGCGTGGGGTGCGCAGGAGGATGCGGAGTTCCTGCTGGAGCTGCGCTTGCTGCAAGAGTTTGCGAAGGCCGTACGTCACTCTACCCTCTCCTCCCTCTCACCACCTTCTCTGCCCACTCTCTCACCTCTCCTCCCACTCTCACCTCTCCTCCCACTCTCACCTCTCCTCCCAATCTCTCACCTCTCCTCCCACTCTCACCTCTCCTCCCAATCTCTCACCTCTCCTCCCACTCTCTCACCTCTCCTCCCTCTCACCACCTTCTCTGCCCACTCTCTCACCTCTCCTCCCAATCTCTCACCTCTCCTCCCACTCTCTCACCTCTCCTCCCTCTCACCACCTTCTCTGCCCACTCTCTCACCTCTCCTCCCACTCTCTCACCTCTCCTCCCGCTCTCTCACCTCTCCTCCCACTCTCTCACCTCTCCTACTCATCCCCTCTCCTCTTCCACCTCCCACTCACCTCTCAGCTAGCATCGTCATCATCTTACTACAATGAATGACTCAAAGATGTTCTCATAATTCTAGCGTTAATTTGCTCATTCAAATTTTATGCCATCCTCGTGATCAAATGTTTATAGAAAGATGTTTACATCATCATCAAGCTTTCATTTATTGCAAAATGCGTTCATCATTGCCATCGCCATTGTCATCAAACTGCCATTGATTTTAAAGACGACTGTCCATCATTTTGATTGTAACTTAATCACCAATGGCCACACAAGGGTGAGGAATCGACCATATCCTGGAATATCAACAATGAGTCTGTAGGTCTCGGGGTCTCAATGCGAGTCTTTGGTGACCAGGCTGACACCGTCAACTCTGCGCTTGAGAACCTATTTTCAGAACAACTGGGGTCTATGTGAATCACTGGATATCTATACAAGTCTATGGGGTCTGTATGAGAATAAGAGACTATGTGAGTCTGTGGATCTGTGAGTCTATGCACCGATCTTTGGTGACCGGGCTGAAGCCATCAGCTCTCTTGTGTGCTTGAGAACCCTGGTTTAACCGCTGTGGTTGTGCGTCCGAAACCCGGTGCTGGCTCTGCGTTTTTGACCGCTGACCTCTGAGCCACCCGGCCACTTCAAACCTCGCCATCGATGGGTTCGAGAGGTCAAATGTCAGAGGGCGCTGGGGCCGGCAGCGCTGAGATCCTGGGTTTGAATCCGGGTTCCCGGCAGCACAGCCTCGGCGCATGAAACCGGCTTCTCAAGTGCAGCGAAGTCGATGATGGTCTCTCCGGTGACTGCACAAACAAAAACAACAAAATACAAATGCGTCGTTTGAAAACCTTGATTCTGCACTAATTTGAGTGCAGCTCTTGAGAATTTAAACATTGGGTTGACTGCCCGTGCGACGAACATTCTCTCCGCACCAGGCCGGGTCGGAAAGTGCTACCCCAGTAATTTTGAAGCTGTTTTGGAGGAGTAGTTCTGTGATCTCCGCTTCCGCGGGCCGCTCTCCAACGCAGCGGTCTGCGCTGCTCCGTGAGTGATCAGTGACCCTCGTCACGTGACGCCTTGTTCGCCGGACCCACAGAACAAGGGGGGGATGAGATGGGTGAGCGTTTGGTGTGTGTCCCCCCCCAACCCCCAACCCGTGTGTAGGTAACCTCCGCTAGCCCAGCCTCCCCAGCCGTAGTTGCCGTGGAGTTGGGGGGGCTGCTGGGAGTGGTGCGTCGTCATGGCGATGGGTCCGCTCAGGCGGAGGAGGCGAGGAGCATGCTGGGACACGCCGTTGCCCAGGTAACCTCTCGCCCCCACCCCCCCACCCGCTCCTCTATCCACAGGTCGACACATTTTTGTTTCGATTCGATTTTGGTATTGACCCCCCGTCTCGTTTGTATTGCTTTTCGTCGATTCGTTCATCTCGCCGGTACGGAGTCGTCCACGCCACTCGCCCAACTGTGCCGGCTGCGTGTGCATTGTGCCGCATCGTCACCCCGGGGTGGCAAGGAGTCCGTAAAGGTGACCTCGGTAACCAACCACACACACGGTAACGGCAGCCCTCCCGTGGTCACGGTCACCGTGGCGACGCTGTCCCGCTTTCTGTGCCCTAGTTTGCGGAGGACGTGGCCGGCGTGTGGGGAGGGGAGGTGGTGGTGGCGGCGCTTACGGTGGCCACCGCTCCGGAGCCGTCCCTGCGCAGGGCGCGCTCCGTGCTGCAGCTGCGGGAGACACGGAGCAAGGTGGGAGACGGCACCACCATCAGGCGACACCACGCACCGGCACCGGCACCACCACGCGGCACCACCACCACCACCACACAGCACCACCACCACCACGCGGTGTGCAGCTGGGAGACGAAGCCAACCGGGCGTGGTGCAGGCCACCCACCCCCTTAGTTGCGACGTGTCAGCCTTCATCGGCGTACTTGCCACAACAACAGTTTGTGCGAAGGCTACAGTGGTGAGGGGGGTGGTGACCCCCTTTGTCTGTGTGCATCAGGTGGACTTGCAGAACCCCTACAACCTGGCGTACCGCTACAACTACAACTACGCCGTGGTCTTCAACATCGTGCTGTGGCTCATGCTGGCCATGGCTCTCGCCATCATCGCCGTCTCCTACGGGATGTGGAACATGGACCCGGGCCGCGACAGCCTCATCTACCGCATGACCAACCAAAGGCTCAAGGCCGATTAGACTCCCTCTCACCAACCTCCCACCCCCCGCTCCACCCAGGTGTCTAGTGATGCCCCCCTTTCATAAGCACCACACCCCCCCCCCTTCTCGTATTACCTCTGTCCCCCATCCATTAATTCCGCTCCCATCTAGTATTGTCGCACACCTCATTGGTGACACGTCCCATGTGGCTCTGCTCCATCTTGTTCCACCCCCCTGGGTACTGCCCCCCCCCACACCTCTGCTACCACCTCGCTCAGAGCCCCCCCCCTCACTGATGCTGCCCCCTTCCTCTCCATTGGCTGACGATATCACCAACCGACCGTCCGTTCATCGGATGGGCAATCGCCGTGCATTTCGGCAACCATAGTTTTTTTTTCCGCGCTCTGATGTAAATTTTTATTTTTTTAATTATTTTTGCGCGGCGTCACTTCCTCTTAAGCCCAATCATTGTGATGTCATATCCTGTGTCGTCGACACCCCCTCCCACCCGCCCCCTGCCTCCCCTCACCACCCACACCGAGAGATTTTGTGTTTTGCGTGAATTGCCGAGCGTCGGCCCCTTTGCCCCCCCCCTCGATCCCTACTCTGGGTTTGTAGTTGTTGTGATTCGTGATCCGCGCACGACGTCATTTTGGTGTTTGTGTCGTCAGCCTTGTGTGGTTCCCGTCCTCTCCCTGATCTTCAGAAACACTCCGTGCTTGCCGTGGGTAGTTGTGTGTTTGCTGTAGATGCAAGTGATGGCTGCGGCTTGTGCATTCACTCGGCTCCATCCCACCCACCCACCCACCTCCCCCCGCCTCCCCCAGGTGAATCGTCACCCACTTGCGGGGGTCACAATTTGATTATCGTTGTTTCGGTTTTTACCGTCTCGGTTCCCTCTCGTTTCTAGTTTTGTTCCGTCTCGTTATTCGCCTCTCCTCCCCTTCTCCGTTAGCATGAACGTAACAATTGAATTTGCATTTCGAGAAGGCCTCAATGCCATAGGCGAGGGTGCCACCACCACTCCTCGACGCGCGGCGACCTCCGCCATCGAGACATCTGTGGAAAAAGCATTATAGCTCATCAGATTACTCCGGTATAAATAAATAAATATTCTGATCTGCTCTTAGGTGTCTTCCCCTCAGTCGCTGGGCCCGTGGAGACGACCGCTCCCACGCCCGTCTTGGCAATCGGCCTTCTCCCACTCCACCCTGCACACGCGCCCCACCCAGCTAAACACAAACACATCAATCTCGTGATGAGTTCAAGAAAGCGGTGTTCATGCGAACTGCGTGCTCACAATCGCCGGGTAGGAACCGCAGGCGAGCTGCTGGAAGGCTGCCAGGTGGCGTGAGCCGGCGCTACCGACAAACAACTGCTCTGCGGTTCTATACGTGTTAAGATGGTTTCAGCCAGTGAGTGAGTGTGCATGTGGGAGGGATCCGCTGTTGCCCGATCTCATCTACGACGAGGCTCCCCACCTGTCACTCCGGCGTCGCTCATCCCGTCTTGCCACGACATTCCCAGCGTCCGTCTCGAACACGCACCGGCCCGTGATGCACCATCGGCCGCTCTTGGAGCTGCGGAGGCATACATCGTCACGGGGTTCTCGCACGCACTATCACTCGGATTGCTGGTCATTCTCGGCCTACGATTTTTTTTTGCTGCCACGGTCACGGAAATTGTGAAATTGAAAGGAGAGAAGCCTTGGAGGTGGCTGACTGGATAGATTGAGCACTTCCTTACAACACGTGCGGTGTTGTCATGTGCTGAAGGGCTTCACGTTGTGCACGGCTCTGCATTGGCCGTCGGGAGAATGGAGCAGTGGGCCTCAACTGGAATATGGCTGACTTTATCCACTTTGGTATAATATATCAGTTTTTACGTTATAATTCACATTTTAACAGTTTTTTGTTAAATTAATATATTTAAAAAATCGTATAAATGTCGCCTGTTTTATGTAAATGATATGCTAATGAACCATTTCATACGAAACGGATGCGAACAAAACGACAAAATGGGAGCTAAAAATAATCCCAGAAAACCGCAAACGAGACGAAGCAAATCACAACCCCGAATCGACACGATCGTCCTGGTGTCATGCCCGGAGGGCGCAATCCTCTCCCGCGCGTCTCGGATGCTACTGATGATGTGTTATTCACGGACTCGCTGAGCAAAATCATAATAATTATAATAATAAAGTGTTTAACCCTCGCGGGCCCGAGTGCAGTGTGTGGCACTGCTTCTGTGTATGTGTGCTGAGCGTTGGCGCAGTGGTTCGCGTGCTGCGAGACGAACCTGGCGACCCCAGTTTGATTCATGCTTACAGGCCCCCAAGACCAAATACGATTATCGCAACCGGTCTTGCGCCTCCCCTAGGTCGACTCGGCCTCAAATGAGTACGTGGTGCTGTGTGCAAGCATCGCCACTAAGGAAATGGCGTGGTGCTGGCCACCCACCCCCTCGTGTGCCGTGCAGGTCTTCATAGGCGCTTGCTAACAGCACTTGCCGCAAAAGTATGTTAAAGCTATACGGGGGATCTTTGTCATGAATAGCTCTGACTCCCAGCCACGCAGCGCTACCCAGACCTGCCCACCACCACCACCACCACGAACGGCCCTGGCCGTCTGCGGAGGGCCAGTGGTCCCAAAATTCTAAAAGAACAACCCAAAGCTCTGGCCTCTTCATTTGCATCGAAGGCCTTGACCCGGCCAATAAAGCAGAGATGTAGATCCTGTTGAAATAGTATGTTCTATAACGCGAATTGGATATAACGCGATGAATGCGTTAGGGAACGCATTTTTTTTATATAGCGCGAGTGCGATTTGGATATAACGCGATCGAGGTGAACGGAACGACGTCGCGCGAGTAGCAATAGGCGGTCGCCTCGGCACAGCGTCATCACACGAGGCAGTGGGATGCTGCTGGATGCTTCGAGATGCTACCCACGTGCCTCGGTCTTTGCTCGGCCTGCGTACGCGTCTCACGCGTTATCGCGGACTGTGCTTCACCCCCCCCCCCCCCCCATATATTATACATTGTACTGGTAGGAACCTCCTGGTTACACCAACCCACAGGGGATTATTGTGTCCGTCGTGCAGGGAGGGGCTGGGTGGGGAGGGAGGGGCTGAATGGGGAGGGGCTTGGTGGGGAGGGGCTGGGTGGGAAGGGTGGGGAGGGGAGGGGCTGGGTGGGGGGTGGGAGGGGTGGGGCTGGGAGGGGAGGGGGTGGGAGGGGAGGGGCTGGGTGGGGGGTGGGAGGGGTGGGGGCTGGGTGGGGAGGGGCTGGTCACCCCGTGGTGCCCTTATAAAACTCAACGTTTAACCTACTCACGCCGGCTTGTGCCCGCCCTCACAGTCGGGCATATTTGCGGAATACACCACGCCGCTGTTGACCCTGGCCATTGACCGAGCAACCCAACGTTCTTACCAGCTCCCTCCACAGGAATGTGTTTATAACGCGATATTTCCATAACGCGGTGTTCTTCAGGAATGCAACTACCGCGTTCTATGAGAACAGACTGTACCGTACATTTGCTGACGGGACAGAGAATACCAGGTCCGTGCAGAACCACCCTTGCCTGAAACCATACCAGATCTGCGATCTGGTTCAGATACAATGGGGAGGCTGATTGATGCCTCGGTGTAATTCAGGAATAACTGTGCTATGAACCCGGCGACACGGGTTTGATTCCCGCTCACGGTCTGGGGCCTCAGTTGGGTCGACTCAACCTCAATGAGTACCTGGTGCGGTGTGTAAACATCGCCACTGGGGGAGACAAAGGCGGTCGGGCGTGGTGCTGGCCACCCACCCCATCGTGTACCGTTCCGGCCTTCATAGGTGCTCGCTAACAGCACTTGCCCCTACAGCGTGTTAAGGCTATACGGGGGATCTTTGTCTTTGATGTCTGTATGGGGAACGGGTAGCGCAGTGGTTGGTGTACGAGCCGCTGCGCTCCCGGTGTCCCGAGTTCCATTCCCGCTCACGACCAGCGCCGGTGACGATGATCTGCACCGGTCTTGGGCCTCAGCTGGGTCGACTCAGCCTCAAATGAGTACCTTTTGCGATGTGAAAACATCGCCACCGAGGGAGACAAAGGCAGCCGTGCCGGCCTTCAAAGCCTATACGGGATGGATATTTGTCTTCGTAGGCACGAGGAGCGGTAGCTTTGCGGTAGAGGCTATACAAGGCATCTGTGTCTTTGGAGCGATAGGTTAGCGCGCTGCGCTACGAAATGAGTGCCTGGTGAGGGGGGTGTGTAAACATCGCCACCGCCGGGGAGACAAAGGCGGCCGGGCGTGGTCCTGACCACCCACCCCCACATGTGCCGTGACCGGCTGTCATAAATTGGTACTCGCTAACAGCACTTGCCCCAACAGTCTGTTAAGGCTACACGGGTGATCTTTGTTGTGTCTCTGTCTGCCAGGTGTCATTCTCAAGGGCGGCTGCATGAATTTCAATGAACTCCCCCACCCCTCCTCGCCACCCCCCCCCCCCCCCCCCATGGATTTATGTGAAAATGCAAAATCAGTCCCAAAATAATCCCACGCAACCCGACACCCACGCCGGACGGATTATCATTCTGATCCCGACCTAGGAACGTGGAATGGCGCGGCCTCCGCGGTCATGCGAACTCTGAATTCTCTCAGCGTGTCTCCGTCTTGTCTCCCTGTGACCTTGTTCGCGTGACTCTCCGTGTGAATGTCTGACTCTCTCGTTTGCTCTCCCCGTCTCTTCCCTGTCTCTCTGCCTCATTGCCTCTCTCTCCTCATCTGTCCTTGTCTCATCCACGTTCCTCCCTCCAGCTCCTCTCTCCACCCTCTCCTCTGCTCCCACTCTCTCCCTTCACACTCTCTCTGTCTTCTTCCTTTCTCTCTCCACGCTCCTCCGCGCGCTCTCTCTCTCTCTCTTCAAGGTGATGAGTCACGTCTCAGTCACGCATCAACTCTCCCCACCTCCTCCTCCTCCAGTGTCTCCCTGTGTCTCTGTGTCTCTCTGTGCCTCCCCATGTGTCTCTGTGTGTCTCTCTTTATCTCTGTCTGCTGCCTCTGTGTGTCTCTGTGTCTCTGTGTCTCTCTGTGCCTCCCCATGTGTCTCTGTGTGTCTCTCTTTATCTCTGTCTGCTGCCTCTGTGTGTCTCTGTGTCTCTCTGTGCCGCACCGCGTGTCTCTGTGTGTCTCCCAGTGTCTCTCTTTATCTCTGTCTGCCTCTGTGTGTCTCTGTGTCTCTCTGTGCCTCCCTGTGTCTCTGTGTGTCTCCCAGTGTCTCTCTTTATCTCTGTCTGCTGCCTCTGTGTGTCTCTGTGTCTCTCTGTGCCTCACCACGTGTCTCTGTGTGTCTCCCAGTGTCTCTCTTTATCTCTGTCTGCTGCCTCTGTGTGTATATCTGTCTCCATGTGTGTCGATGTGTGTCGATGTGTGTCTCCCCGTTTGTTTCTGTGTGTCTCCCAATGTCTCTTTTTATCTCTGTCTGCCTCTGTGTGTCTCACTGTCTCCATTTGTGTCGATGTGTGTCTCCCCATGTGTTTCTGTGTGTCTGTGCATCTCTCTTTAGCTCTAAATGTCTGTCCCTGTGCCTCTCTTTGTCTCTCAGTGTCTCTCCGTGTTTCCCTGTGCCACTCTGGGTGTCTGTGTCTCTCTGTGTGTCCACGTTTGTCTCTGTGCATCTCCCGGTGTCTCCCCGTGTGTCTCAGTGTGACTGTGTCTGCTAGTGTCTCCCTGTATCCGTGTCTCCACGTGTGTCTCTGTGTCTTTCTGTGCATCTGTGTCTCTACGCGTGTCTAGGTGCCCATTAACAGCAGTTTCCCCAGCAGCCTATGTAGGTTACACGGGCAGTCTTTGCCTTTGTGTTGTGTGTGTCTTTGTATATGTGTCCGTGTATGGCATGTGGAGCGGTTAGTGCGCTGCGCTACAAACCTGGCACCGGTGAAGATTATCTGAACCGGTCCTGGGCCTCCCCTAGGTCGACACAGCCTCAAACGAGTACCTGGTGCGTTGTGTAAAAACATCGCCACTGGGGAGACAAAGGCGGTCGGGCGTGGTGCTGGCCACCCACCCCCTCGTGTGCCGTGCCAGCCTTCATAGGTGCTCGCTAACAGCACTTGCCCCAACAGTCTGTTTTAGGCTATACGGGGGATCTTTGTCTACCTGTCAATAACACTTGTTCTGATATTGTATAAATCTACAATTATATGAATATCAACGATATCTATTCCACATCTGCGTTGAATAAAATGACTTCCCGTATCTGCAGGCTCTTACCTGTTCTTATAGACGGGGAAGTCTTTGATTTAAGGGTTTGCCTGATCATGTAGATGCTGTCGGTTTTAAAATCCTACATATGTGTCCTCTGCGTCATTGCAATTCAACAAACCCATAATAAAATATACAAGTATGTGCCAGCCTTCATAGGTGCTCGCTTACAGCACTTGCTTCTACAGTCTGTTAGGGATATACGGGGATCTTTGTCTTTGTGTCTTTGTCTTTGTGTCTCTCTACGAGTTTGAGTGTGTATCTTGACGCCTGCACATGTGTGTGTGTGTCTTTGGGGAGCGTGTCTGTGCGTATGTGGCTGTGTGTATGTGTGTGTCTGTGTGTGGCTGTGTGTATGTGTCAGTGTGTATGTGTCTATGTGTATGTGTGTATGTGTCTGTGTGTATGTGTCAGTGTGTCTGTGTGTATGTGTCAGTGTGTCTGTGTGTATGTGGCTGTGTGTATGTGTCTGTGTGTATGTGTCTGTGTGTGTGTGTATGTGTCAGTGTGTGTGTGGCTGTGTGTATGTGTCTGTGTGTATGTGTCAGTGTGTCTGTGTGTATGTGTGTATGTGTCAGTGTGTGTGTGGCTGTGTGTATGTGTGTATGTGTCTGTGTGTATGTGTCTGTGTGTATGTGTCAGTGTGTGTATGTGTGTATGTGTCAGTGTGTGTGTGGCTGTGTGTATGTGTGTATGTGTCTGTGTGAAAGTGTCAGTGTGTCTGTGTGTATGTGTCAGTGTGTGTGTGGCTGTGTGTATGTGTGTATGTGTCTGTGTGTATGTGTCAGTGTGTGTGTGGCTGTGTGTATGTGTGTATGTGTCTGTGTGAAAGTGTCAGTGTGTCTGTGTGTATGTGTCAGTGTGTGTGTGGCTGTGTGTATGTGTGTATGTGTCTGTGTGTATGTGTCAGTGTGTGTGGCTGTGTGTATGTGTTTGTGTGTATGTGTCTGTGTGTATGTGTCAGTGTGTGTGTATGTGTGTATGTGGCTGTGTGTATGTGTGTATGTGTCAGTGTGTCTGTGTGTATGTGTGTATGTGTCAGTGTGTGTGTGGCTGTGTGTGTATGTGTCAGTGTGTGTGTGGCTGTGTGTATGTGTCTGTGTGTATGTGTCTGTGTGTATGTGTCAGTGTGTATGTGTCAGTGTGTCTGTGTGTATGTGTCTGTGTGTGTCAGTGTGTATGTGCCAGTGTGTCTGTGTATGTGTTAGTGTGTATGTGTCTTTGGGGAGCGTGTCTGTGCGTATGTGTCTGTGTGTATGTGTCTGTGTGTTTGTGTGTCTCTCCAGTGGTAATGTTTACACACCGGTGACGCTCGCTAACGGCACTTTCCCCAAAATAATGTTAAGGCTACACGGGGTTTCTTTGTCTTTGTGTATATGGTGTCCGTGTGTCTGTGTGGTTCTCTGTATGCCTGTGTTTGCGTGTGTCCATGTTTCTTTGTGTCTGGGTGTCTCTCCTCCCTCCCCCTCCCTCCACCCCCCCCCACCCAGCACCTCCCCTCCCCCACATCTCCCCCTCACCCCGCCCCCCGCCCCCCTCCTGCTGTCTGGGACACATTGAACACGAATCGATAGCGCAGCGGTCACTGGACAGGCAATTGACCTCCCATCACAATCACCACCACCACCATCACCACCACCATCACCAAAGATCCCCCGTATAGCCTGAACAGACTGTTGGGGCAAGTGCTCATAGCGAGCATCTTATTAAGGTCGGCTCGGCACACGTGGGGGTGGATGGTCAACACTACGCCCGGCCGCCTTTGTCTCCCCTGGTGGCGATGTTTACACACCGCACCAGATACTCATTTAGAAGCTGAATCGACTCAGTCGACCACCACGATCACCACCATCATCGTTATCACCACCGATACCACGAAGTGACGGTGACGTCACCACGGCGTCTGTGCCAGGCTAGGTGCACGTTTGAGGCCACGTGAAGTGTCGAAGGCTCTCTGACAGGTCACGGGACAGGCCCATCAACACCACCACCATCATCATCACCACCATCATCATCACCACCACCATCACTACCACCACCATCAACACCACCACCATCATCATCACCACCACCACCACCATCATTATCATCACCACCATCAACACCACCACCATCATCACCACCATCACCACCATCACCATCATCACCACCATCACCACCGCCACCATCACCACCACCACCATCACCACCACCATCATAACCACCATCAACACCACCACCATCACCATCACCACCACCATCACCACCACCATCATCATCACCACCACCATCATCACCACTATCATCACCACCACCATCACCACCATCATCACCACCATCACCACCGCCACCATCACCACCACCATCACCACCATCATCACCACCATCACCACCGCCACCATAACCACCACCATCACCACCACCATCAACACCACCACCACCATCATCACCACCACCATCACCACCACCATCATCACCACCATCACCACCATCATCACCACCATCACCACCGCCACCATCACCACCACCATCACCACCATCATCACCACCATCACCACCGCCACCATAACCACCACCATCACCACCACCATCAACACCACCACCACCATCATCACCATCACCACCACCATCATCACCATCACCACCATCATCACCACCACCATCACCACCATCACCACCACCATCATCACCATCATCACCACCATCACCACCACCATCATCATCACCACCATCATCACCATCATCACCACCATCACCACCACCATCATCATCACCACCTTCACCATCATCACCACCACCATCATCACCACCTTCACCACCATCATCATCATCACCAACACCACCATCACAACCATCAACACCATCACCACCATCAACACCATCATCACCATCATCACCACCACCACTCTTACCCCTCCCTCCCTCCCCCGTGCCCCCGTGGTTGTCGCAAGGTCATCCGTAACCGCATTGATGACGTCACCGCGCGCTGTGACGTCACCGCGCTCTTGGTCGCGCAAGGATTCCCTTACGTCGAGTTCGTCACAGCCCGCAATGATTGACGGGGGGGTGGGGGAGGGGTCCCTCAGGCAGCCGTGACAATTCCACATTCCCACGACGGGAGGCTCTAATATACTAAGGAAGACCGTTATTTCGGGCCCATTGGGATTTGCGGGAGAGAAGATGACGTCATCGCGCCCTGTGCTGTGACGTCATCGCGCCGGGGTTCCCTATTGCCGATGATGTCATCGCTCTACATTGTCACTCATCGATGCGAATACTGTGGTCAACATGCCCATCGTGATGATGATGACGATGTTATTAAAACAGCCATCATCACCACCATCAGCAGTAGCATCGAAATCCACACCGAACATCGACATAATTAACATCATCATCTTCATCAGCTGTCCGTGAGCATAATGTAAATACAAATGTCACCTAATTTCTTAAGAACAGTTTTTTTGTATATAGATTGCTGTCCTTCCCGTGCACGTCAACACACATCTTCAGCAGCGCCTGGCCCACACATGCCCGCTTAACGAGTGGCTCACAGGGTAAATCCTAATCAATCAGACTGAAACTAAAACTGAAACGTGGACATATGAACCTCATGGCGGTACCCCGGGGTACCACAGTACTATAAGGATCATACATCGCAGCCAAACACTCTAAACGCGTGATGTTGATCCTAAATGTGGAGGGGGGGAAAACAGCGGACCCGGAGAAAAGTCGACGCGACCACGGAGAGAGAGAGAGACACGCAAACTCCGAATCTACAGCAGCAGCAGGCGTCGGGATCGAACCCACGACCTCCTGCACACTAGGCGAGGTAGTTAACATCTCGCTACCGTGGCGCCCGCATTCATGTTGGGGCCGTCCATAAATGACGTCACGAGATTTGGGACGATTTTTGACCCCCACCCCCCCTTCGTCACACGGCGTCACAAAAAGTCAGACCCCCCTTCATATATGACGTCAGAAATCTCTGCCCCCCCCCCAAAAATAAGAAATGCTTCAAATCGCTTTAAACTATTGTCATTGTAGTGCGTATTTAATGTGGCGCTGCACTCTGATGTTGTAGGAGAAAACATTCATTAAAAAGTCTATTTAATTAAGCAGAACGTGTTGTCTATATTTATTTAAAGTTGCGCATTTTGATGTGACGTCACATTTCTCAACCCCCCCCCTCCCCCTCGTCACACATCGTCACAAATATCTGACCCCCCCCCCCCCCACGTGCGTGACGTCATTTATGGACGGCCCCTTTCTGTTTAACGCCACCACCTCTCACGAGCCTGATTAGCAGAAGCTACATAACGGACCAAGCCCCAGTTATGTAAGCACATTGTTACCAACTCTCTCCTCATTACCCATTGATTGTCCGTGCTCCCCTAATCGCAGGCTGCGTCTTACTTTCCCGCTGCGTCTTATAATCCGACACATTCAGTAACGTCCCCTCCCGCCTGCCACGGTGTCCCCTCGGTGGGCGGGGCTAAAGAAGGATCCATGGGGTGAGGGGAGGGGCCGTGGGGGGAGGGGGGGGTGAGGGGGGGGGGTGAGGGGCGGGGGGACCCTTCACGCACGTGGGACCTTATCTCCGTGTATCCTTCCGCGCAAGGACACTGGCGGTGTCAGAAATAAAGAAATAAACCCCGCGACGCTAATGGGATTCTGAGCACACGTGTGTGTGCACGAGGCAAAGATCACCCGTGTAGCATCAACAGGCCGTCTGGGGGCAAGTGCTGTTAGCGAGCACGTTACGAAGGCACTAGGCCCGGCCGTCTTTGTCTCTCCCCCAGTGTGACCGGGCGTCTGTTTGGTCTCTCGCTCACAGGAGGAGGGCCGAGGGTCAGCCTCAATGTACCCGCGTGGCGTGAAGTCCGTCTCGTGCTCAACGCGTCCAATAAATCGACCCCCATCATCATCACGATCATCACGATCATCATCGGTCAATGAGTGACCTTGCCTTCCGTGGGGGTGTGACGCGCGCGTCGAGAGGAGGCGAACACTGCCCCGGACGATTCCCTGGGGCTCACGGGGGAAAGCGCTGTCAGCGAGCGCCTATCAAGGCGCCAATGAAGACGGCCACCGACTCGCCCGGAATGCACCCAGGGACACGCCAGGGTCTCGGAAGCGAAGCGGAGGTTGAGCCTGGAGAGTTCAGAATCGGAATATTTACACTCGACGAGGAATCCGATGAGATGTGAAGCTCGTTTATTCACAGATGTCCAGTCTGGGCGGGATAGAACGTCACAACAACAACAACACACGATAAAAAAACAACAACACGGCAGGAGTGCAAAGTATAGGAAAGTTAAACAAATCATCTTCTTGGTTCTTTCGGTAAAGTCACGTAGAATGGAAATAATTAAATAAAAAATAAAGCATAATAATACAAATATCTATATATATAAAATCGCAAATCTGTCTGTCTGTCTGTGTGTGTGTCTGTGTGTTGCCGGACCATACGCAGTTTCATTGGACGGCGGTTGCCCCTGGCAACGGGTAGCGACGCATTCGCTGCGGGGTGGACGCCATTTTTAATTCCCGTTAAAAATATGCGCACGCATTAACACGCGACTCTGAGGTAAATTCATCAAAGTTTCACGTCCTCTTCACTCCCCTCCCACCCCAATGTGTGCAATTACTATTATAGGGTCGGTAGATAATAAAATTGTAGCGATTACACAGTATTATTGTAGCGCGGGGGGGGGGGGGGAACGGCACCCGTACCCAGCCTCAGCCGGGTGGGCTATTTAGGCGAGGCCGGAGGCTCTGCACGGTACTAGGCCTCGACACCCACCACGCGACTCTGAGGTAAATTCATCAAAGTTTCACGTCCTCTTCACTCCCCCCCCACCACAATGTGTGCAATTACTATTATAGGGTCGGTAGATAATAAAATTATAGCGATTACACAGTATTATTGTAGCGCGGGGGGGGGGGGGGGGGGGTAACGGCCCCGGTACCCAGCCTCAGCCGAGTGGGCAATCTAGGCGAGGCCGGAGGCTCTGCACGGTACTAGGCCTCGACACCCCACCCGTGTCAAGCGACGACTTTGTGGTATAAACTCGATATACCCAGCGTTGCCCGGGGGGAAAATACATTTAAAATCTTCTGAAAACTTTCTAACATTACATACCAATGAAAAAACAACTGTGTAATTACTTTTAAACCCGACGCGCCAAGAATCGATTCTCTGAATCGCGCAAAGGAATCGAAGGTTGTAGATTCCTTTAGATTCGGACGATTCCCGTTTACTATAAGTTGGTTAAAGTCGATATAAACTGCTACGAACGGGAAATATCCGGCATTGACCGGGGCAAAAATGTTATTAAAAACTCCTGAAAAAATAAAATAACAATGAAAATGAAACTCTATCATTCAAAATGTAAACCCCCAACATGCCAGGAATCGATTCTTTGAATCGCACAAAGGACTAATCGAAGGTTGTAAATTACTTTAGGATCGCGCTTCCTGTTTAATATAAGTTGGTTATAGAGTTGATATAAACTGCTACGAATGGGAAATATCCGGCGTTGGTGAGGGCGGTTGTGAGTGGCGATTGTGAGTGGTGATTAGTGAGTGGTGAGGGGAGGTTGAGTGGTGAGGGTGAGTGGTGAGGGTGAGTGGTGAGGGTGAGTGTTGAGGGTGAGTGGTGAGTGGTGATTGCCGAGGGTGTGATTGGTGAGGATGAGTGGTGAGGGAGAGTGGTGAGGGAGAGTGGTGAGGGTGAATGGTGAGGGTGAGTGGTGAGTGGTGAGGGTGAGTGTTGAGGGTGAGTGGTGAGTGGTGATTGGTGAGGGTGTCATTGGTGAGGATGAGTGGTGAGGGAAAGTGGTGAGGGAGAGTGGTGAGGGTGAGTGGTGAGGGTGAGTGTTGAGGGTGAGTGGTGAGTGGTGATTGGTGAGCGTGTCATTGGTGAGGATGAGTGGTGAGGGAGAGTGGTGAGGATGAGTGGTGAGTGTTGAGGGTGAGTGGTGATTGGTGAGGGTGTGATTGGTGAGGATGAGTGGTGAGGGAGAGTGGTGAGGGAGAGTGCTGAGGGTGAATGGTGAGGGTGAGTGGTGAGGATGAGTGGTGAGGGAGAGTGGTGAGGGTGAATGGTGAGGGTGAGTGGTGAGGGTGAGTGTTGAGGGTGAGTGGTGAGTGGTGATTGGTGAGGGTGTGATTGGTGAGGATGAGTGGTGAGGGAGAGTGGTGAGGGAGAGTTGTGAGGGTGAATGCTGAGGGTGAGTGGTGAGTGGTGAGGGTGAGTGTTGAGGGTGAGTGGTGAGTGGTGATTGGTGAGCGTGTCATTGGTGAGGATGAGTGGTGAGGGAGAGTGGTGAGGGTGAGTGGTGAGAGTGAGTGTTGAGGGTGAGTGGTGAGTGGTGATTGGTGAGGGTGTGATTGGTGAGGATGAGTGGTGAGGGTGAGTGGTGAGGGAGAGTGGTGAGGGTGAGTATTGAGGGTGAGTGGTGAGTGGTGATTGGTGAGGGTGTGATTGGTGAGGATGAGTGGTGAGGGAGAGTGGTGAGGGAGAGTGGTGAGGGTGAATGCTGAGGGTGAGTGGTGAGTGGTGAGGGTGTGTATATATGTAAGGTTATTAAGAAATATATTTTTCACCCGGGCAACGCCGGGTACTACTGCTAGTATTGTTATATTATTACATTACTTTATTGTTTTACTTTATTTTATTATGTTTTATTTTTATTATTTTATTATTTCCATTCTACGTGACTTTACCGAAAGAACCAAGAAGATGAATCCCTGCAGTCACGAAAGCTTTAAATCGAAATTTAAACAAATCACTTAAAAATATACGAATAAAAAATCACAATTTTTTAATTATCTAAAAAATAAATATGACCAGGTACAGCACGCTGAGTTGCTGGGCTGTGTGCCTGCGTGATGGCTCTGACATGGACCCTGTGAGCCCCAAGAGCGGGAGGAGAGGAGCACCCACGCAGGAGGGCCAGTGGATTGTGCCGAGGGACTCTGCGTGTGGTGTTCGACCTGGTCACGGTGAACCCCCTGGCAGAGAGAGACACACACAGGGCCCTGACAGAGAGAGAGACACACGCAGGGCCCTGACAGAGAGACACACACAGGGCCCTGAGAGAGAGAGAGAGACACACACGCAGGGCCCTGACAGACACACACAGGGCCCTGACAGAGAGAGAGACACACGCAGGGCCCTGACAGAGAGACACACGCAGGTCCCGGTCTCGCCAGATCTCGGAAGCTAAGCAGAGTTTAAGCCTGGATAGTTTCTGGAATGGGTGGTGGGGGGGAGGGGCACCACCATGCATAGCAGGTGCTATAGGCTGATGCAGGGCTATGTTGGTTGCATCAGAGTGCCGTGCAGCAGTATCCATTGTTGTACTGTACCACTATGTTTCGATTTAAAGCTTTCGTGACTGCAGGGATTCATCTTCTTGGTTCTTTCGGTAAAGTCACGTAGGTAAAAAATTTAAATTAATAAAAGTAAAAATCACGACGTTTAGGAGGCAACACAAGCTTCCGTCTTCAGGTGGAACCGTCACAGCACGATTGCTGTATACAGCAAGCGTGCTGTGACGGTTCCACCTGTTGCCTCCGAAACGTCGTGATTTTAATTTTATTATTCTTATTTTATTTTACTTTTATTAATTTTAATTTTAATTTTTTACCTACGTGACTTTACTGAAAAAGCCTAAGAATATAGTCTCCGTGGTGCTGGGGCGACTGCTCTTTCGGGCCCTGCCACGGCCTGCCAGCGGTCTTCCTCTGACGCCTGCCACGGCGCCGTGTGGCAGCGCCTGCACGCGTCCAGCTTGAGACGGCCACAGCGAGAGCTTCTTCTTCTTCTGTACCAGCGTGGCGGTCCCCCCCCCCCCCCACGCTGGTACCTCTCTGAGGTCACCCACCGATAGTTATCGAGCTCGCGTGAGACGTCACGTTATTACCTCTCTCGACGCCCGCCGACCACGATGCTGCGTCGAACGGCTGCATCATCAGGTCGCACTCATCACACGCACAAAGTGTTTGGCCACGAGTGAAGCACGCAATACCTCGCTGATCTCGGCACGAGACATCAACCATCACCACCACGCGGCTTTTTAGCTGAACGTCGAATGAAGACGGTCCGAGACAACGCGCGTTTTTAAGATGCGCTTTTGCGGCCGTCTGGAACGCTCTCTTCCTTCCGATTGTTAGGAAGCCACTGGAGCTGAGCACTTTTAAAGCGAGATTAAAAACTGATTTATTTTAGAACTTATTTTTGTGTTTAGTTCGTTGTCCTTTCCTCGTACCTCCGATTATCACGGTTGGCTACATACGGTGCGAAGTAAGTTCAACATACATATATATATTTTTTTAACTTAAATTTGTATTTTAGCAGATGAGGCCCACTGAGCTATTTAGCTATTTTTCAGAAGCGACCTGGCCACATATAATAGCCCAACGAAGTGGCTTATCAAGTGGACATTTATAGCAGCCAAATAATCTAAACGCGTGACGTTGATTCTAAATGTGGAGAGGAAAATCTAGACGACCCGGAGAAAAATCCACGCGACCACGGGGGGAGAGAGAGAGAGAGGCATGTCAACTCTAAATACACAGCAGCAGGCGTCAGCTTCAGGGTCAAACCCAGGAGTTCCTGCACACCAGGCGAGGTAGTCAACATCTCGCCACCGTGATGATGATGAGAGAGAGACGCAAACTACAAATATACAACGTCGTGAACGTCGCGGTGAACGGCGTGGTGAACGTCCTGTGAATGGGGTGGTGAACGTCGTGTGAACGTCACGCTGAACGGCGTGGTGAACGTCGGGTGTACGTCACGCTGAACGTCGCGCTGAACGTCCTGTGAACGTCCTGTGAACGTCGCGCTGAACGTTGCGCTGAACCCACGGCTGTGCGGTGAGCCGTGGCAGCGTCGTGGTTAGCAGCGCACTGCATTACAAGCAAGTCACCTGAGTTCGATTCCCACGCACGCCGGACAGGAATGGCGAGCGGCATCTGTGCTGGTCTACGGGCCTCCCCCAGGGCGACTCGGTCTCCAATGAGTACCTGGTGCGATGTGCAAACGTCAGACAAAGGCGGCCGGGGGTTATTCTGTCCACACCGCTCCCTCGTGTGCGTGCCGGGCCTTGATAGGTGCTCGCTGGTAGCACTTGCCCCTACAGCCTGTGTGGGCTACACGGGAGAGCTTTGACTTTGTTGTTTGTAAGAGGTGATATTCGTTTTAGGTTACGTTGACCTAGGCAGAGGTCAAGGTCAGATGAATCAGGTGATGATTGCTCACCAATACACGCACACAACGATACAGAGATAAAGATTACCCACATAGCCTTTAATAGACTGTCATGGCAAGTGTTCTTAGCAAGCACATATTGAAGGCCGGCACGGCACACGAGGGGGTGGTGTGTGGCCAGAACCACGCCCGGCCGCCTTTGTCTCTCTCGTGTAAGGCTGAGTAAGACCTGCGTACACATGAACACGCGCACACACGCGCGCGTTCACGCGCACGCACGCAGCGAATATCTCAAACGGAACTATTTTTTCGGGTTTAGATTTTTTCCAATTTAAATTTCATTTCCTCGGAAGGGCACAAAGTGCCGTGAAGCGGTCCCGGGATCCCCCCCTTTCCCCCCTCCCCTTATCGCCCTTTTTTTCCAGCCACACCCCAGATCCCCTCCCCTCCGGCCATCCATCTCCCCCGCAGACACCCCCCACCACACCCCCCACACCCCCCCATACCCCCCCACACTCCACACCCACCTCCCGCCCTTACCTCTCTGACCCCCAGTACATCACCCCCTCCCCTCTCCCCATCGACCGCCCCCCCCCCACCTGCCCCCACCTCCCCCCCCACCTCCCTCCCACCTTTTTCCTCTTCCCTATCAAACCTTCCCCCACTAACACGCGCACCCGTTACACCCCCACACCTCTCGCGACAGCCCCGCCCCTCACCAGTTGCTACCCCAGACACTCCATCACCCCTCCCCCGTTCTCCATCACCCCCCCCCCCTTTCTCACCATCTCGACGCCACCCCTCCCCTCAACCCCCCCCCCTCTCCCCGGCGGCGTTCATCACTCCCCCTGTACACCCCCCCCCCCTTCAACCCCCCCTTCCACCCTCCCTCCCCCCCACGCGCTCCCTCGTTTAAATAGCAGAGCCGGTAGACGCGGATCCTTCTCTCCTTCTCTCCGCTCCGACCAGCTCCTCCTCCTCATCTACACGCACGCACGCTCAGGTACTCGCTACGCAATAACAGCAACAGCATCGTCAACAACAGCGTCATCATCAACAACAGCATCAGTCGGAGGATCAGTAATCACATCCTCAATAGCGCGGTTAGCAGAAGCAGTAGCAGCATCAGGTGACACTGTTGTTGCATGGTGAGTGAGTGGTATTCGTATCACCACCATCATCAGCAGCAACATCAGTCGTATGAGCAGCATCAAGTTGCAGTGTAATTAACATCAGAGGCGCCATCAGCGATCGCAGCATCATCGGCAGTAGCAGTTAGCAGCAGCAGCAGCAGCATCGTGCCGAGCACCCCAATATCGTCAAGGTCACCACCACCATCATCAGCGGCGAAATCATCACCTTGAGCATCATCATCATCCATCATCAGCAACAGCAGCACACACACCTGTTAACCACTCATAATTAAGACAGGAATTAATTCTCGTAAATATCGATCCGAGTCTGCGAGCGATATTGGCGTGTAAATGTGTCTTTAAAAATACAGACGTTAGACACGTAACGTGTGCACATATGCGAGATCGCGTGCGTGAATTAGATGTCCACGTGGATTACGCGGACGTGCGTTTGGCATGCATCCAGCGGTGGATTTGACCGCGGTCGATATTCGGTTAAACGAGACGCGGATCGCAGCGATGACGCAGCGGCTATTGGCAAACCGCGCTGCTGCTGCTGCTGAGAACCCCGCGGGACGTGGGTTCAATTCCCGGGCCACGGCGAACATCAGTGGCGAGTGTGATATATCAACCGGCCCCTGACCTTCAGTGCAACGGTAGATTCGTTGAGGACGCTGGGCTGTGAATCACGCCCGATGCTCGTTTTTATCAACGTACAGACGAGACGCAGCGGTGGCTAGGAGATGTTAACTAGCTCGCCTGGTGTACAGGAGGTCGTGTGTTCGATCTGGACTCTGACGACGCCTGCTGTAGATTTGTAGTTTGCGTCTCTCTCTCATCATCACGGTGGCTAGGAGATGTTAACTAGCTCGCCTGGTGTACAGGAGGTCGTGTGTTCGATCCCGACCTTGACGCCTGTTTGCGTGTCTCTCTCCCCGTTGTCGCGTGGATGTTTCTCCGGCTCCTCCGGTTTTTCCCTCCACATTTAGAATCGCGCGTTTAGAGTCTTTGGCTGCTGCACATTTCCACGTGATGATAATGATGATGATGAGCCACTTCGTTGAGCTATCATTTGTGATTGCCCGGTCGCTTCTGAATTTTTTTTTATATCGCTCAGTGGGCCTTACCTGGTAAAATTATAATTAAAAAAAATAGTTTATAGTTTAAATAATTTAGTTTAATTGCGCCATACGAGCCGTGTCCGTGATTCCACTGCCGCTCGAAGATTTCTCGCCACGCCGCGAGGGTCGTAGGCGGCTACGTGACCATACTTCACCACGTTGGTCGGTGCAGACTGGTGGGGGGGTGGGGAAGGGCGGGGGGGGTCTGGAGATAAGTGGGGGGAGGGGCATGAAGACCAATCCTATTTGCTGCACTGCCCCCTGCCTGCCGACTGCTGCGAGCAGCCTCCGTCTCGTGCGCTCACATTGCCCGCCCAACAGCGACCCGCCCTGGCTCCACGAGCCCTCTTATCGCTTGAGGAGCTCCTGCGAGACCGTGGCCTGTCCATCTCCCCCCCCCCCCCCGTTCCTCTCTCTCTCACTCAGAGGGTTCATAGTGGCCAGGTCGGACACAATTAAAACTTCCTCGGTGGTTCAAGTCGCCTTGCCTCTGCGTGGGTGCCTCTGTCTCCCTGCCTCGGGGTTCACGGTGGCCATGTCAGAGCCATCACGGCCGGCACCAACCCACCAATTATTCTGGCTCAAATCCCAGCTCAGCTTTTGAGATCGGGTCGCGTTCCGGCCGATTTAGTGACGGGCTGCTTCATCACCAGCAGCAGCTTTTTGTAATGCTGCTGCTGCTGATTACATTGTTCAGACTGAGCGCGAGGAGCGGTGGCGCAGTGGTTAACACACTGGCTCACATTATTGGCTCGTGATACCTGAACTGGCCTTCATCCAGCGGTGGATTGACAACGAACGGGGGGGGGGGGGGCTTAGCGTCGGTGGGGGAGCTGTAATTATGATGACAAAGCTGACGAGGCGCGTGCGTATGGGACGTGCTTGCACGTGTCTCAGCAAATCAAAGCGGCTTGCATCGCATTTCAGTTTCAAGCTTGTTGTTTTAAGCATAGGGGACCCCCTGATGGCAGCTGCCCCTGTGCGATGAAACAAAGACACAAGGCCAAGAGGGGGGGGGGGGCTGCGATGATTGCTGGGATGTGATTCTCCCAAGTGAGTCATTTGAAAGTCAATTTTGGCAAAATTGGACCGAGTCGCCGGGACACGATCGCCTACGTCACGGGATTTGTAACGTCCTCCGGGAAGCAGACGGGGCGCGTGTATCTTTCTTGAAAGGTGAAATAAACCGTCAGTGGTATTAACCAGGGAGGCCGACGATTGAACCGCGAAGCTCTGCAACTACGCAACAGACTCGATGTGACTGCTGTGTCGCGCCATCGCTGCGTGCGTCGTGCTGATGGTGATGCTGATGATGATGCTGATGGTGATGCTGATGGTGATGTTGGTGATGATGGTGGTGATGGTGATGCTGATGGTGATGCTGATGATGATGTTAGTGATGATGGTGGTGAATATGGTGATGGTGGTGATGATGGTGGTGATGATGGTGATGTTCGTGATGATGATGCTGATGATGATGCTGATGATGATGCTGATGATGGTGATGCTGATTATGATGATTATGGTGATGGTGGTGATGATGGTGATGCTGATGGTGATTTTGGTGATGATGCTAATGGTGATGATGATGGTGATGATGGTGATGCTGATGATGATGCCGATGATGACGATGCCAATGATGATGTCGATGATAATAATTCCAATGATAATGATATCGATGATGATGCCGATGATGCCAATAATGATAATACCGATTATCATTATGCCGATGATGCTGATGATGCCGATGATGCTGGTCATGACGATAATGATGATACCGATGACGATGCCGATGATGATGCTGCCCATAATAATTCCGATGATGACGCCGATGCTGATGATGTCGGATGATGATGCCAATAATGATAATACCGTCGATGATGATGCTAATGATAATAATGCCGATGCTGGCGATGCCCATAATGATGGTGATGCCGGTGTCATGGTGATGCTTGTGAAGAGCCGCCACCGCCGCCGCTGCCGCTGCTGCCATGGACCCGGCAAATCGCTTCGCGGGAGAGAAGACCAGCTGGAAGGTGTTCGTGTGGAACCCCGAGACGAGGCAGATCCTGGGCAGGACGGGCTCCAGCTGGTGTGAGTGGCAGGCTGGGGGCACACGTCTCCTCACTCACTCGCTCACTCACTCATTCACTCACTCACTCCTCACTCCTCACTCCTCACTCCTCACTCCTCACTCACTCACTCCTCACTCACTCACTCACTCCTCACTCACTCCTCACTCCTCATTCACTCCTCACTCACTCACTCCTCACTCACTCCTCACTCACTCCTCACTCCTCACTCACTCATCACTCACTCACTCCTCACTCACTCACTCCATCACTCACTCCCTCACTCACTCACTCACACGTGCCTCACACCTCACTCACACACACAGACACCTCACTCACTCACTCACACTTCACTCACGAGGGGTTGATTAGGACAACCTCGCACCCGACCGCCTTTGTCTCTCTAGTGGCGATGTTTGCACATCGCGCCAAGTACTCATTTGAGGCTGAGTCGACCTAGGGGAAAGCCCATGACTGGTTCAGATAATCGTCACTGGTGTTGGTGGCCGTGAGCGAGAATCAAACTCGGGTCACCGGGTTCGTAGCGCAGCGCGCTAACCACTGCCCCACCGCTCCCCACGACACACGTACACCCGCACTGCTACCGCATGCCCTGCAAACAACAAAGATGCCCCGCGTAGCCTTCACAGACTGTTGGGGCAATTTCTGATAGCGAGCACCTATGAAGACCGACACGGCACACGAGGGGGTGGATAGCCAGCACCACGCCCACCTTGCCACTTGTTGTACCCCACTTGTCATGATGTGTGCAACTACAGGTGCGTGTGTGTACAGGTGTGTGTGCACAGGTGTGTGTACAGGTGTGTTTCTGGAGGAACCCCGAGGGTAAGGATTCAGTCTCCTGGCTCTGCAAAATAGGGTTTGGCCAGGAGATGTCAAAGACGCCTGGGCCTCCAGCACAAGCTTAGCTCTATTTTATCCGTGGTTTTGTGGTAATTAATTGAAGGTGGAGGGTTACTAGCCTCTCGCACCAGTCCGTAGCTCCTTTTGGCCGCTGCGGTGGCTTCAAACGTCGTGAGGGGAGTAGACAATCTAAATTGACCCTCCCCCCATGGCACTGTTCACCACAGCGTTACCATCCAGCACCAACGGGGAGGTAAGGGGTTGTTTTGCTGGACTACAAAAAAACACTCCGGCTCGCCACGTGGAATGTTTGAACGCTCACTTCGGAGGAGAGGCTGCCACTCCTTTGTCTGGAGCTGGAATGGTACCGCCTGGATCTCTGCAGCATTCAGAAGGTCCGGTGGACTGGCTCTGGCCTCTGCCAACATGAGGGGTGGACAGTCCTCTACTCGGGGTAGGAGACTGCCAAACAACAGGGGGTGGCTCTTCTTCTGAAGAAAAATAATTAAGGAGGCATGGGAGCGTGGCGGTGAGATGTGGGAAGCTGTAAGCTACTTTGGGCTCGCCTTCCCACCAACCAGAGGGGAGGAGTGGTGGTCGTAGTTACTTATGCCCCTACCGAAGATGAACATCAGTAGAGGGATGCAGGCAAGGCCGATGAGTCAGATGCCTTCTATGACCTCCTGTCACAGGTGCGAGCTAAAGTGGCCCGTCGGGATATAGTCATCCTGTTAGGTGACTTTAATGCTCGAGTGGGTCATGATGTTGGCGCCTGGTCTGGAGAGATGGAATGCATTGGCCAGATCAGCTCAATAACATCGGTAGGAGGCTGATAGACTTATGTGCAGCCCATGGGCTTGTAATCACCAACACGCTGTTCCGGCATCGGCGCATCCACACAACATAATGGATACACGCTGGGTCCACGCAAGAACATCTTCTGGACTATGTTGTGACGGATCAGCGGATGCAGGCCCATGTCCTTGACACGAGGACCTACGGTGGAGCTGATCTGCCCACTGACCATCAACTTGTCATCTGCAAGATGCTCCTGCCACTCTTCCACTCCGGTGGTGGGTGTACATCCAGGACCCCGTTCAAACCCACAGTGGCCTCAGGTAGCTGGTGAAAGTTTCAAGCGAGAATGTCATCATCGCTTGCAACTGAGGTTGGCATCGTCTCCCACTGCTCCTGATGCCGAGGGGAAATGGGCAAGGTTTAGAAGTGTGGCTCATGCAGCTGCAATGGCTGCTTTGGGTGCACGGTCTAAACCTCCCCAGACACCCTAGCTGACAGAGGAGATGTTCTGGCAGGCTGAGAAAAAGCTGAGGGAAGGTGGCGTTTGTGCGCAGACTGCCCTATATAACATCATAATAACAGTCTGGGCCACTGGACAGGTTCCACAGGATTGGAAGGATGCCCTGGTGGTCCCCCTGTTTAAGAAGGGGGACTGCACAGATTGTAGAAACTACAGGGACATCTCCCTCCTCAGTGTGGCGGGAAAGGTCCTGGCATGGATTATTCAACATCACCTTGCCAGGCATGCTGAGGGGAGGATTGCGGAGCCCCAATGTGGTTTCGGGAAAGGGCGGTCCTGCACAGATGATATTTTTTCTGTCCGTCTGCTACAGCAGAGGTGTAGGAATTCCAACAGGACCTACATTTCTGCTTTATTGACCTGGTCAAGGCCTATGATACCATCAGTAGGCCTGGGCTCTGGGTTGTTCTTCATGCTTTCGGAGTCCCCGATTATCTGCTCACAATCATTAAGGACCTTCTTGATGGTGGGCAGGCCCGGGTTAAACTACGTGGCCGGGAGTCAGAGCCATTCCCTGTTCACCTTGGGGCGTGACAAGGATGTCCTCTAACTCCCATACTATTTAACATCTATTTCAACTACGTAGTTCGTGAAGCCTTCAATGGTTGTACCGGAGAAATTTCAATTTGGTACAGATACAATGGGAGGCTGATCGATGCCCAGGTACGGTCAAGGGATGGCTCCCTATTGGTCAACCATGTTGATGATCTGGTGATTGCTGCTCACTCAGAGGAGGAGTTTGAGACGCTGTTGCTGAACCTGGAGCGTGCTACTAAGAGGTGGGGCCTTACCATCAGCCCCACCTAAACTAAGCACTTGCCTGGATATTTTGTAGCATCAGGCACTCCACCCCCACAACTCCCAATTGGTAATAGGACAGTTGTGGAAAGAGTGGAGAGTTTTCCATACCTAGGCAGTGTGCTCATGACTGGCTCCGTTTAACAGCAGAGGCCTCACTCCGAATCAGTCGAGTGGCATTATCTTTTCTTCGGCTACATAACGCTGTGTGGAAGCGACCTGGTCTTTCGCTCCACACGAAGCGTTTTCTCGGCCACGGCCATGCCCTCCCTTCTCTACGCTTGCGAAACGTGGACCTCCCTAATGGAAAATCAACGCTGGTTAGACACATTGAGGTTGGCCTGTCTACAATCCATCCTGGGTTTAACCTGGCTGGATTGTGTGAGAAACTCACAAATCCTTAAACGATCTAGACAAAGTCCCATCGGTGAGCTCCTCTAGCAGGCAAGGCTGCGTTGGCTGGGTCATATTGCCCGCATGCCCAGCCACCTGCATGCCTAAAAAGCTTTGGTTCGGCCGAATAGAGAGGGCTAAACGGGCGCGGCTCGGCTTAGAGAAGAGATCGAGTGATGTGATACAGGAGGACGTGGAGCTGAGTGGACTTGCCGATGACTGGTACCAGCGGTGTCAAGATCGACCTCTGTGGAGGAGGCTCGTGAAGGACGCTACTGGGCAGTTGGAGGTAGTCGCCTTCCAGCAACAATGGAGGGCAGGGGAGCTCACAACAACGAGCTGAGCGCCGGGTGGCTAAAGCACAGCAAGTTGGCACAGTAGGGGCACAGGTTGTGCATCAGCCAGTCATCTCAGTCATCTCAGTCAGTCGACCCGTGGCACCTGGGTCTGCCCCGTGACCTCCTGCCAGCGGGCGTTCGACACTTCACGTGGCCTCAAGGTGCACATATCCTGGCACAAGCGTCGTGGTGACGTCACCGCCACTTAGTGGCGAATGGCGGTTGTTGTTGTACAAGTGTGCATCTACAGGTGTGTGTGCGTACAGGTGTCTGTGTGTGTGTGTGTAGAGGTGTGCAGAGGTGTGCGTGTCTGTACATGTGTACCGGAGTTGTGGCACAGCTGTTAGCGCACTACGCTATGAACCCGGCAGCCCGAGTTCGAGTAACGGAAACTGGTCCTGAGCCTCTCCCAAGTCGCCTCAGCCTCAAATGAGTACCTGGTGCGGTGGGTAAACATCAGCACTGGGAAGACAAAGGCGGTTGAGCCAGGTTCTGTCCAAACCACTCCCTCGGGCGCCGTGCAGGCCTTGATAGGTGCTCGCTAACAGCACTTGCCCCAACCGCCTGTGTAGGCTACACGGGGGCTCTTTGTCTGTATGTGGGAAGCAGTGGTTCGTGCACTGCGCTACGAACCCGGCGACCTAAGTTCGATTCCCGTTCACCGCTCACATCAGCGGCATAGGTGTGTTCATGTATGTTCATGTATTTTGCTCGTGCACGTACGTGCATGGGTAAAGGTGCGTGCCTATGCATGTATCGGGGTGTCCATGTGTGTGCATGTCGGGGTATGCGTACGTGTGGGCGTGTGCGTTGTGCATGCATAGGCGTATGGATGTTTAGCTACCTGCAAGCGTGTGTGTGTGTGTGTGTGCACGTACCGTATAAGGGTATTGATGTGCAAGGTTGTACGTGCATATCTATGCGTGCATGTACAAGCGTGTTTGCGCGCGCATGTTTCGGCGTATGTGTGTGGGGGTGTGCGTGCGTGTATATTCACACGCGCGTGTGTGTGTGTGTGTGCGAGCGGGTGTGTGCATGTCTATGCGTGTACATATGCAACATTGTACGTGCATGTATATAGATGCGTGCATGTACGGGCGTGTGTGCCCCAGCGGTCTGTTAAGGCTATACGGGGGGTCTTTGTCATCGTGTGAGACGCTATCGGTCTCCATACACAAGCAGCACAAACGCACGACACCCAGATACAATACCCACACGCTCACTCACGACGGCATTTCCACTGCTGGATGAATGCCACCTCCCTAAGTGTCGTCGTCGTCGCCGTCACGTCACGGCGTCGCGACGCGATCCGATTCCACCGCTCCATCTCCCGGAGGTTCCCCGTCCTCCGTGGGCACGTGCATCTTAGCCGCGTCTCGCTCGCCCCGACACCCGCAGCGCATTTAAATCACGTGCGCGTCGACGCATTAATTCGGAAGCACACGTAGCATTATTTATCATATATTTCGTCTTTTATATTCTCTCTCTCTTGATTCAACCACTTAAAATGCCGATAAAAAAACGGAAATATGATTTACGCTTATCGTAAATTTATTATAATTAAATACGTATAAAAAACATACATAAATTGATAGAATTCGTTCTAGGATTGGAAAAAAAATTCTCTTTTTTTTTTACTCAAATTCAATCTCTGCTGGCGATAAAGAGGGGGCCGGGGGGCTGGGGGGAGGGGGTGGAACGTGAGATGGGCGGGGAGAGACGGTTTGCCCTTCTGATCACGCTTCTCCCTCACCTCTCCCTCCCCATCGCTCTCCCTCCCCTCGCTCTCCCTCCCCATCGCTCTCCGTCCCTCGCTCTCCCTCCCCATCGCTCTCCCCTCCATTCCACGCGCTCTCCTATCTCTCCCCAAATTCTCTCCCCAAATTCTCTCCCCTGTCTCGCCCTCTCGCATCCCCCTCCCTCTGTCCCCTCTCGCCGCTCCGCCCTCGTTCTATCGCTCTCTCTCTCGCTGTCTCTCTCTCTCTCTCTCCTGTCTCTCTCTCGCTGTCTCTCTCTCTCGCTCTCTCGCAAAGTCTCTCTCAGCTCCCATATTTATTTCCTCTCTCTGCCATCTCCCAACCCTCGCTCTTTCTTCCACGCTCTCGCTCGCTCTCTCTCTCTTCGCTATTTATCCCTCACACCTCTCCCTCCCTCCCTCCCACTCTCTCTCTCTCTCTCTCCGACATATCTCTTCTCTTCCCTCCCCATCCCATTGTCTCTGCGCTAAGAATGTGCATCTTTATCAGGCCTCTCTCCCATCACTCTCCCCTCACTCTCCCCGCTCTCACAAATCCCCAGACTCTCCCTCCCACACCCTCTGCCGGCTCCCTCCTCAAGATCTCTTCAAGATCTTCTCGAGATCTCCCTCCCCATTGCTCTCCCCTCCTTGCCACCCATCGCGTTTCTCTTCCATCTCTCTTCCATTCCTCTTATTGTTTACGATCAGAGGAAACAAGAAGATGCTCGGTGTAGTCGGCACTTTGCTTCGTTCATCATTTCGTTTTTTGTTTTTTCCAATGCTTTGCTTTATGTGCCCCCCCCCCCCTTTTATTAATGAAAGATTTCACGAAATATGATCTCTCTTCTCTCTCCCCTCCCTCCCTCATCTCTCTCATCTCATCTCTCTCTGCTAGCTCTCTCCATGCGCTCTCCCCTGTACGTCCAGAGCGCACGCTCGCTTCATCCCACTCCGAATGAAATCCTCGTCGCTGCCACCCTCGCGATTCCATCTCTGCCACGATGACCTCTCCCGCCCCCCTTGACGGCCGCCTCCTCCGTGGGTGACGTCGGCGCTGAAGCGCGAAGGGCGGGGAGGATGGTGATGATGGGGGAATGATGATGGGGATGATGTTCACAGGTGATGAGGATGGTGATGATGTTCGCAGAGGATGGTGATGATGGGGGATGAGGATGGTTATGATGTTCACAGGTGATGAGGATGGTGATGATGGGGATGATGTTCACAGAGGATGGTGATGATGGGGATGATGTTCACAAGTGATGAGGATGGTGATGATGTTCACAGAGGAGGATGTTGGTGGTGATGTTTATACGGAACGACGACGATGTCCATCGGGGATGATGATGGTGATGACGATGATGTTCCAAGAGGATGATGATGATGATGGTGTTGATGATGGAGAATGATGTCTGTTTTTGCGTCGAAGTGGCGAATGGTGGTAACAGTTGTACGTGTGTGTGCGCGTGTGACTTACACCAACCCGCTCTGACCAGCGTGTGGTGAAGTATGGTCAAACTACCCCCACGGTCGGCACGGCGTTTGCGGGCGGGGGGGGGACTCATCCAGCAGTGGACTGAATATTCGCCAATTAAAAAACTGGTCACCACAAAAGACGTATTTTACAAAAAAATGTATCTCCTCCAGTCTCTTTATTCAGGTGCTGTGAAGAAGGGCCATTGCCTGAAACGTCGCCTATTATATACTTTACATCGGGCTTTATTTGCGTGAATTTCTCACATTCACCGCGTGCTGTGCACGCGTGCGGTATCTATGTGTGTGTGTGTCCATGTACAATGGGCACACGTTATGCAATTACACGTTAGATTGTGTACCTCCGTCGCCGTGGCAACGGGCCCACCGCGATCCCCTTGGAGACGCGGGTTGTGCGCGATGACGTCACCGCGCACAGGTCCACCCGCCGCGCGGTGACGTCAACGCGTCGAGCGGCGTCGTGACATCAACGCGTCGAGCGACGTCGTGACGTCAACGCGTCACTTATTGGCTGGAAATTTCCGCCAAAAAAAACTGGCTTCTCGCTAAAAACGAAACCACCACCACCTCCAACACCCTGCTTGTCAATCCACTGCTGGATGAGGGCCTGGCACGCCGTGTCCCGCCATGTGACAGTGCAGTACAACAATGTGTTACGCTGCACCGCACTCTGCTACCCCCATCGTAGCCCCAAAGCAGCCTATAGCACCTGTTATGCACGGCGGTGGTGTCTTCCCACCCCGCCATCCCAGCAGCTCCCCTCTGGCTGAGCTTACGAGACCCGAGTGGACATCTACTTGGACATTTGTGAGGGGGGGTGGGGGGGGGTGGGAAGAGCTTCATAGCTTCTCGGATTTCCCCTAGGATATGATTTGTAACATTCTGATTGTTTGTGTCTCATCGTTGGCACACACCTCACGGCAATTCGTTGATTTTTTTTTCCTTTAACTACAAATCGTGATGAACCGAGGCGCGTCTCGTGAATGAGATGGTGAGAGGGGGGATGGTGGTGGGGGGGCTGGTGGTGGGGGGATGGTGGTGGGGGGGGTTTGATGGTGGAGGGATGGTGAGGGGGGGTTGATGGTGGGGGGGGTTTGATAGTGGGGGGTTTGATGGTGGGGGGTGGTGAGGGGGGGTTGATGGTGGGGGGGGTTTGATAGTGGGGGGTGGTGGGGGGGGTTGATGGTGGGGGGTTGATGGTGGGGGGTGGTGGAGGGGCTTGATGGTGGGGGGTTTGATGGTGGGGGGGGGGGGATGGTGAGGGGGTGGTGGTGGGGGGTTGATGGTGTTGGGGGGGTTTGATGGCGGGGGGGGGGGCCGCGTGGCGGTCACGTGAAGGTCGCGGCTCGTCCCGCACGCGGCCCGCGCCCCTCGCCGAGGGCGACGACTCCGCGGCAGTTCCCCAGTCCACGCGGCGCCGCGCGGATTGTGCTGCTGTTGTTGTTTGTTCTTTCTCCAATGGTGTCACTGTGAGGGTTTGGGAGAGATATAAATACATGCAAAGACGGTGACGATTTGTTTTATTTAAAGGCAGTTGTTTCAATATATATTGGCCGGTTTTTATTGGGGGGGGGGGGTTTCAAACGTTTCTGCGCTTTCCCAGCAAACATAGAAACGTTCGCACAACGTTGGCATGTGGTTGGAAACGTTGGACCAACGTTCTGCCAACGTTCCGTCTTTACTGTGTTTTGGTGGCTCTGAATCTCACCGAGAGACAGAGCGATGGACGCTGCAAATCAAACAGCGCAACGGCGGCTAGGAGATGTTAACTACCTCGCCTGGTGTACAGGAGGTCGTGGGTTCGATCGCGACCCTGACGCCTGCTGCTGTAGATTTGGAGTTTGCGGTGTCTCATTCTCACCGTGGTCGCGTGGATTTTTCTCCGATCCCTCCAAATTTAAAATCAACATCTGGTGTTTGGAGTATTTGGCTGCTATACATTTCCAAATGACAAGCCACTTCGTTCAGCTGTCATTCGTGACAGCCAGGCCGCTCCTGAGAAATCGCTACGTAACTCAGTGGCTCTTTACCAACAATATATACATAGTTGAGACAGCGAGTGCGAGATTGCTGTGGCGTCGAAGTAGAATCGTCAAGCAGTCACAGCCGCGTGCTGGCACAGGGCACAGCGCTCGCAGGGACGATGCTGCCCCAGCAATGCGGAGATGGAGCGATGGATTCGTCGCGTCGTGCGGATTCATTGTTCGTTTGCGGGACCGTGAGGGATTGCCGCTGGCTTTAGGAGGCCTTCATCCAGCAGTGGGTAGAACATGCCGTGCGATGATGACGATGATGATGCGTTGCTTCGCCCCTCACCGCCGCCCCCCTCCCCCCTCTCTCCATGGTCACCTGGCCGTTGCCACGGCGACGAGCGCCAGGTGAGAGCGGCAGAGGGGGCGAGTGAATGGAAAGGGTGCGGCATGGGGCTGAGTGCGAGCGGTAGAGGGAGAGAGGGGATCAGAGAGAGAGGGGGAGGGGGGGGGTGAGAGTGAGAGGGGTAGAGGGAGAGAGGGGATCAGAGAGGGAGGGGGAGGGAGGGGAGGGGTGAGAGTGAGAGGGGTAGAGGGAGAGAGGGGATCAGAGAGAGAGGGAGGGGAGGGGGTGAGAGTGAGAGGGGTAGAGGGAGAGAGGGGATCAGAGAGGGAGGGGGAGGGAGGGGAGGGGTGAGAGTGAGAGGTGAGTGAGAGGGGTAGAGGGAGAGAGGGGATCAGAGAGGGAGGGGGAGGGAGGGGAGGGGTGAGAGTGAGAGGTGAGTGAGAGGGGTAGAGGGAGAGAGGGGATCAGAGAGAGAGGGGGAGGGAGGGGGGTGAGTGAGAGGTGAGTGAGAGGGGAGAGAGGATGAAATAGAGGGGTGAGTGAGAGGGGTAGAGGGGGAACGGGGATCAGAGAGAGAGGGGGAGGGGAGGGAGGGGGTGAGAGGTGAGTGAGAGAGGAGGATGACATAGAGGGGCGAGTGCGAGGGGTGGGGGGGGGTGTATATTATGAGCCAGGCACCCGTCATGGCAATGTGGAATTGTTTCCAACACTGGCTCCGGGCCCGGGTTAAGCAAACGGGCGCTCCGAGGCGCGCAGAGACGCTTTGCTGATGATGGTGACGGTGGTGGTGATGGTGGTGGTGATGGTGATAACAATTCTGCCACTGCTGATAACAATGCTAATATTACTCCTCCTACTGATGCTCAAGATGATACTGCAGCTGCCGATGCCGATCATATTACTGCTGCTGCTGGTGATGATGTTGAAGATGCTGATGTTGATGATGTTGATGGTTTTGATGATGTTGATGCTGATGTTGATGGTGACGTTAATGATGATGTTGATGATGTTGATGCTGATGTTGATGGTGACGTTAATGATGATGCTGATGTTGATGATGATGTTGATGCTGATGTTGATGCTGATGTTGATGGTGACGTTAATGATGATGCTGATGTTGATGATGATGTTGATGCTGATGTTGATGGTGACGTTGATGATGATGTTGATGGTGATGTCCCGTGCGCAGTTAAGATCATCCTCTTCTACATCGTCTTCTATGGCTTCTTGGCCGCCATCTTCATCGGGACGATCCAAGCGCTGCTGCTCACCATCAACAAGTACACGCCCCAGTACCAGGACCGCATCCTCCCCCCGGGTGAGCGACTCACCCACTCACCCTCCACGTCACCCACTCACCCTCCACCTCACCCACTCACCCTCCACCTCACCCACTCACCCGCCACCTCACCCACTCACCCTCCACGTCACCCACTCACCCTCCACCTCACCCACTCACCCTCCACCTCACCCACTCACCCTCCACCTCACCCACTCACCCTCCACGTCACCCACTCACCCTCCACCTCACCCACTCACCCTCCACCTCACCCACTCACCCTCCACCTCACCCACTCACCCCCCACATCACCCACTCACCCTCCACCTCACCCACTCACCCTCCACGTTACCCACTCACCCTCCACCTCACCCACTCACCCCCCACCTCACCCACTCACCCTCCACGTCACCCACTCACCCTCCACGTCACTCACCCTCCACGTCACTCACTCACTCTCCACCTCACTCACTCACTCTCCACCTCACCCACTCACCCTCCACCTCACTCACTCACTCTCCACCTCACTCACTCACCCTCCACCTCACTCACCCGCCCGCTCGGTCATCTGGTCACCCAATCCCGCATTCTCTCCAAACTAAACTATTTTAAACATTACCCGGTAAGACCCACTGAGCTACGCGGCCCTTTTTCAGAAGCGACCTGGCAACACATGTTATTGCAACGAAGTGGCTCATCGCGTGTAAATGTCTAGCAGCGTGATGTTGATGATAAATGTGGAGGGGAAACCCGGAGAGCCAGCAGACAAATCCACGCGACCACCGTGAGAGAGAGAGAGACACGCAAACTCCAAGTGTACAGCAGGCGCCGTGGTCGGTATCGAACCCACGACCTCCTGTACACCAGGCGAGGTAGTTAACATCTCCTAGCCACTCACCTGCCCTCCTTACCCCCCCACCCCTCCCCCTGCCCCCCCCCCCCCAGGTCTGTCTGTGCGCCCGCAGCCTTTCCGCGCCGAGATCTACTACTCCCTGTCGGAGCGCCACTCCATCGAGCTGCACAACAAGAGCATCAGCTCGCTGCTCGAGTCCTACAACAACGAGAAGCAGACGAAGCTCATCAAGTGCGGCGGTGAGCGACGGCGAGGTCATCCTCCTCCTCCCCCACCACCACCACCGCCGCCACCGCCACCGCCACCACCACCACCGCCACCACCACCACCGCCACCACCGCCACCACCGCCGCCACCACCACCACCGCCACCACCGCCACTACCGCCACCACCGCCGCCACCACCGCCACCGCCACCACCACCGCCACCACCACCACCGCCACCACCACCACCGCCACCACCACCACCACCGCCACCACCACCGCCACCGCCACCACCACCGCCACCACCACCACCACCGCCACCACCACCGCCACCACCGCCACCACCACCACCGCCACCACCACCGCCACCACCACCGCCACCGCCACCACCACCGCCACCACCACCACCGCCGCCGGATTTCAACCCCGCGGCGAACCTCTGGCGACAGGCGGCGAAGGTGCAAATGCCGCAGCCACTCGCTGAGACGTTGGACAAAGCAGTTCGCGTTGCCCGCGGTCCAGTTGGTTGCAGGCGATTTTCGAGGGACCGACTTTTGTTGTGGGGGAGGCTGGGGGATGGTGGTGGTGGTGGATGGGGTTTGAGCAGAGGTCGCAAACGGGTTTTGATTCCTTACCCGTACCCGTACCCGGCCGCACCAGGGTCGCAAATGGCTACCCGTACCCGGCCGGGTACGGGTAGCCGGGTATCGGGTAGGGTATCGGGTACCCGGTTGCGACCTCTGGGTTTGAGTGAACGCCATTCGCTGCAGATGTGGAACCCGGATAAATGTCGTGACGTGGGCTCCTTACTGCCCCCCTATCCCCCTTGCAGAGGAGCCCGGCCCCGCACGCCTCTCGGGCCCGGACCCCCACTCGGCGGAGAGCGCCTGCCGCTTCCAGCGCGAGTGGCTGGGAGACTGCTCGGGCCTCACCGACCCCGACTTCGGCTACTCGAGCGGGAACCCGTGCGTCATCATCAAACTCAACCGCGTCATCGGCTTCCTGCCAGAGGTCACACACGCGCTCGCGTTCACGACAGCGCATGGTGACACGCACACAGTGGTAGCACACGCACATGGTGACACACACACAGTGGTGACACACACACAGTGGTAACACACACACAGTGGTAGCACACACAGTGGTGACACACACAGTGGTGACACACACACAGTGGTAGCACACACAGTGGTGACACACACACAGTGCTGACACACACAGTCGTCGCACACGCCATATTACCCAGCCTCGCCAGGAGAAGGCGGTACAGCAAATCGTGTGGACTCCACCTATTCAATCTGTACGGGATCGAGTGTTTCTCCCTCGCTCTCACGCGTGCGTTTTCTTTCTCCGGGCGCTCCGGTTTCCTCCGGCGTGTAAGCACTCGTGCATCGGCAGACAACACCTGCACACGTAGAGGACCGCAGAGCTTGGGAAATTGTTTGCGCCGGCTCACAGAATGGCTGCTGCCTTCCTGCTTGTCCATGGTCCATCCTCGCGCCTCTCTCTAAACCACAACACCGCGCTGATCTCGTCAAGGAGCATAAACCATCGTCACGCGAACTCCGCTCATGCAGCAGCAGCAGCAGCGGCGGCTTTTGGATAAACCATCGAACAAAGATGGCCACCGCGTCGCGCGGCGCTTTCAGATGCGCCTCTGCGGCCGTCTGGAACGCTCTTCCTTCCGATATTAGGAAGCCACTGGAGCTATGCGCTTTTAAATCATCATCATCATCTAGATTGATATTTCTTTAGAATCCGCTTGTTGTGTTTAGTTTGGTGTCCTTCCCCCGCACCTCCGATTAGCGCGGTTGGCTACGTGCGGTGTGAAAAAAAATCGACGTACACGCGAGAGTGACGGAACACTGCGTCGGCGCTTTACACACTGTGTGTAAGATACACAGTGTGTAAGATATACGCAGTGTGTAAGATATACAGTGCGATGATACACAGTGTACGTGCGTGTCTACATGTGTGTGTAGGAGCGATGGCGCAGCGGTTAGCGCGCCGCGCTCCGAATCTGGTGACTCGCTCTTGAATTCCCACCAGTTTGGCGAGCCATATCTGAACCGGCTCTTGGGCCTCCCCTAGGTCGACTCAACCTCAAACGAGTACCTGGTGTGGTGTGTAGTAAACATCGCCACTGGGGGAGACAAAGGGGGCCGGGCGTCGTGCTGGCCACCCCCCCCCCCTCGTGTGCCGTGCCAGTCATCAAAGGTGCTCGCTAACAGGAGGACAGCAGCACTTGCCCCAATAGTTTATACAGGCTACACGGGGGGCCTTTGTTTGTGTGTGTGTGTAGTATTAAATGGTGTGTGTCCTTGGAAAGGACATACGGATAGGAAACTGTGCACAGTAAATTGTCAGCAAATTAAACGCGTCACGGGATCCCGGGCGTGACGCTGAGTAATTGCGTGTTCGTCTGTACGCGTGTGTGTGTGTGTGTCTGTCTGTAGTCAGTGTGTGTGTCTGTATGTATGAGTGTGTGTGTGTGTGTCTGTCTGTCTGTAGTCAGTGTGTGTGTCTGTATGTTTAGTCATTGTGTGTGTGTGTGTCTGTATGAGAGTGTGTATGTGTAGTCAATGTGTGTGTGTGTGTCTGTCTGTGTCGTCAGTGTGTGTGTGTGTCTGTATGTATGAGTGTGTGTGTGTGTGTCTGTCTGTCTGTAGTCAGTGTGTGTGTCTGTATGTTTAGTCATTGTGTGTGTGTCTGTCTGTATGAGAGTGTGTGTATGTGTAGTCAATGTGTGTGTGTGTGTCTGTCTGTGTCGTCAGTGTGTGTGTGTGTCTGTATGTATGAGTGTGTGTGTGTGTCTGTATGTATGAGAGTGTGTGTATGTAGTTAGTGTGTGTGTCTGTATGTATGAGAGTGTGTGTATGTAGTCAGTGTGTGTGTCTGTCTGTATGAGAGTGTGTGTATGTAGTCAGTGTGTGTGTCTGTATGTATGAGAGTGTGTGTATGTAGTCAGTGTGTGTGTCTGTCTGTATGAGAGTGTGTGTATGTGTAGTCAGTGTGTGTGTCTGTCTTCATAGGCGCTCACTAACAGCGTTCACCCCAACAGTCTGATAACGGCAATACAGTAGAGGGCTTCTGTGTATTTCCATCTGTACGAGTGTGTGTCGATGTATACGTGGGTAGCTGCATGCACGAGTGTGTGTTTGTGCGTGTGTGAGTGTGCACGTGTGCGCAAGAGTCTTAGTTGCCGGTGTCTCATGAGCAACTAAAAATATCACCCGATAAGTTTTGTTCCTAAGCCTCAGCCCCACACCTCCCCTCCCTCTCATCACATGCCCACCACACACTCTCTCTCTCTCCCTCGCTCTCCATTGCTGCTCTCTTCATCTCACCCCCCACCCCATCATCCCTCCCTCCTCGCCCTCACCTCTCTCTCCTTTTTTTAGTAAGATAGAAAAAATTAACAGCCACATTGTATTCTTCTGTGCGTGCATCATGCAGTGGCATTATTTTCTACATGAACAGTGATGATCGCATCAAGGTCTGGTGACCCAGAATGGAAGTCAAGAGCACACGACATTACAATTGCCCTGCTCTCTCAAGGCCTGGCCTTCTGTCCCTTGCAGTTTTTGGATTACTTGAAGATCAAATAATAAAGGGAGTTTATTACTGTGTTCTCCAGATTCTAAACACCCTATGGGAAGAGTGTTTTATACATGGGAGGAAATCATATCACCCAGACGAAACCATACAGACAAGAAGGGGATAACACTCAAAAGGTCTTCACAAATAGGTGTATACATCCACGAGCTGTGCGACTGACTTGTGGCCACCCTACAGCCAGCGGGTTTGGGTCGTCCTCTCATCTCTCTCCTCCTCACTCTCCTCTCTCCTCCTCTTCATCTCCCCCCCTCACTCTCCTCTCTCCGATGTCTCTTATCACACACCTCCCCTCTCGTCTCTAACCCCTCTATCCACCCCCACACCGAACTGCCCCCCCCCGCCCCGCCCCGCCCTCTCTCTCCTCACTCAGGAGGACGTCGGTGTCTGTGTTTGTAACTTCGCTTTGGTCATCACCTCACACCCCATCCTCACCCCCATCCCGCCCCCCCGGGGGACTTATTTAGCTTTGTGTGGTCTCCACTCTGCCTGTCACCGCTCGCCCGCCGACTCGGGGTGAGGCTCAGGGCTGGGAGAGGGGGTGAGGCTCAGGGCTGGGAGAGGGGGTGAGACTCAGGGCTGGGAGAGGGGGTGAGGCTCAGGGCTGGGAGCGGAGGTGAGGCTCAGGGCTGGGGCAGGGAGTGAGGCTCAGGGCTGGGAGAGGGGGTGAGGCTCAGGGCTGGGACAGGGGGTGAGGTTCAGGGCTGGGACAGGGGGTGAGGTTCAGGGCTGGGAGTGGGGGTGAGGCTCAGGGCTGGGCAGGGGGTGAGGCTCAGGGCTGGGCAGGGGGTGAGGCTCAGGGCTGGGAGTGGGGGTGAGGCTCAGGGCTGGGAGAGGGGTTGAGGCTCAGGGCTGGGAGAGGGGTTGAGGCTCAGGGCTGGGTTTGCAGCAGCCTCGGAGTCCCAAGCTGCAGCTTCCCGCATTCCGTTGCCGGGCGCCACGTGGCCTCTTGCCTTGACCGTCGGCCCTGGGAGGCCGACAGTCAGTCACTTCACTTGCAGCGTTTGACTTCATCTACCGCCCCCCCCCCCCTGTTTACACTGAGTACCGCCCCCCCCCCCCCGCGTGTTTCTCCAGGTGCCAAAGAATGACACCCTGCCCATCGGGTTAAAATACCATCCCAATGTGGTGCCTGTGGCCTGCAACTTCAAGGTACGGGCACACACGCCACACATCACACATCACACACATCACATACACCACACACACACCACACACATCACATACCACACACATCACACGCGCCACACACACCATACACACCACACACATCACATACACCACACACATCACACGCACCACACACACCATACACACCACACACACCATACACCATACACCACACGCATCACACATCACACACCACACACACATCACATACACCACACACATCACACGCACCACACACATCACACACCACACACACACCACACACACCATACACACACACCATACACATCACACACACCACACACATCACACATCACACACACCATACACACACCAAATACACACCACACACACCATACACGTCACACACACCATACACACACCACACACGCCACACACACCATACACACCACATACACCACACACCCCACTGGCCCACCACACCGCTCACAGATGTCACAAATAGTGCTGTGACCTCTTGACCTCGCACCACCACCGCCACCTGAACGGCTCAACCACCACCTCTAAAGGCAAAGATCCCCGTGTAGCCCTTAACAGGCTGTTGGGGCAAGTGCTGTTAGCGAGTAGCACCTATGAAGGCCGGCACGGCACACGAGGGGGTGGGTGGCCAGCACCACGCCTGGCCGCCTTTGTCTCTCTAATGGCGAAGTTTACACACCGCACCGGGTACTCATTTGAGGCTGAGTCGACCTCGGGGAGGCCCAACACCGGTTCAGATAATCGTCACCGGTGTTGGTGACCGTGAGGGGCCGTCCATAAATGACGTCACGCACCTGGGGGGGGGTGGTCAGACATTTGTGACGATGTGTGACAAGGGGGGGGTTTGAGAAATGTGACGTCACATAAAAATGCGCAACTTTAAATATAGACAACACGCTCTACTTAATTAAATAGAATTGTTATAACAGCACTAATTTTGATGAATTTTCATAATTAACTATTTTATTATTTAAATTTACTAAGGTCACCTTTTATTTATTCCATGAAGGAGCATTTTGCTTCTCCATCGGAAAATTGAGAAGCATAAATTTTGTTATTCAACATTTAGATTTTAATGATCCTACCAGGGCTTTTCATTCTGTGGAATGAATGTGTGATTGTTATAATTGTACTCTTCAATTTTCTTCATTCTCATACAAAGTTTCAAGTATATTTTAATAGTTATAATTACTTTTAATATATGATAATTATAAGAGAATTTCAATAGAATATTCTGAACATCTGCAGTTGTATTTAGACGATTAATATTTTCAAGTAAATGTTATGCTAAATTTCAGCTTTCCAACGCCTCCTTTTTAATAAATGTTTTCTTCTACAACATCAGAGTGCAGCGCCACATTAAATACGCACTAGAATGACAATAGTTTAAAGCGATTTGAAGCATGTTTTATTTTCAAAATGGAAATATGGTCTTGGGGGGGAGGGGGGGGGGCAGAGCTCTGTGACGTCATATTTGAGGGGGGTCTGACTTTTTGTGACACCGTGTAACGAGGGGGGGGGGGGTAAAAAATCGTCCAAAGTCGCGTGACGTCATTTATGGACGGCCCCTGAGCGGGAATCGAACTCGGCACCGCCGCCACCGCCGCCACCGCCACCGCCGCCACCACCGCCACCGCCGCCACCACCGCCACCACCGCCACCGCCACCACCGCCACCACCGCCACCACCGCCACCACCGCCACCACCGCCACCACCGCCGTCGTGATCACCGTCACCCGTGCGTCCTTCTCCGCGCAGCGCGAGGAGGACAAGGGCAAGATCAGCGCGATACGCTACTTCGGCGCGGGCGGCTACGCCGGCTTCCCGATGCACTACTACCCCTTCCTGGGGCGCGCGCGGCACGCGGGCTACGTGAACCCGCTGGTGGCCGTGCAGCTCATGAACGTGACGCGCGACGTCGAGGTGCGGCTGGAGTGCCGCATCTACGCCGAGAACGTGCCCTTGTCGGCGCGCGACCGCCTCGTGGGCCGCGTCGACCTCAAGCTGCTGGTGCGCAGCTAGCGGCCCACCCCCAGCCTCGCCTCCAACTCCACGACCGCAGCCTCGCGCGTGGGCCCACGCACCGCACCGCCCCGCACCGCACCGACACGCGCGCGCGCACGCACGCCCAGGTACGACCTTGTGCCTGCACGCGCGTGTACGCAGCTACACAGGTGCGAACGAACCGTACTCACCTGTGTAGCTTTGCAATGCGATGCAGAGCACTCACCGGTACACCTGCGCCCATACGCACCTGTACAGGGCACACATCTGCACTCGCCCGTATAGGGCTGTATACCTGCACGCACACCTCTACGAATCTTCATAGGACACTTGCCTATCTAAACCTGCACACAAATCTTATCTGTCACGCGTATAGGGTGCACGTGTAGAGGTCACGCACACACGCACTCACCTGTATAGGGGACAGAGCTGTAGCTGAACACACCTGTACAGGGCGCTTACCTGTACCTGCACACGCTCATGTGCAGGGCACACACCTATAGGGACCGTATAAGGTATGCACTTGTACCTACATACATACACACCTGTACGCACCCGTCTAGGGCACAAGCCTGTATAAGGGGCACGCACCCCTGTACACACACACACACAGCTGCACATACCTGTACTGGGGGACTCACACCTGCACACATTCTTAGCTACACGCACCTGGAACACAATTACACAGGTGGTGCAAACACATGCACACACATGTATAGGGTGCCCACCCGTACCCCGCACGCACCTGTACAGTGCTCTGTGGGTTACCTGGCAAGTGTGAACACCTAGACCACATCCATCTCCTCTTGGCATTGGCAGAAGGGGTTGAGGAAGAAGCCAACTTTGGCTACAGAAGCATCTAGCAGCCTCTTACCATTATTGTTGAGCTGATCTGGCCCATGCCTTCCAATCACTCCTGCCCAGGTGCTTGCGTCATGACCCACTCAGGTATTAAAGTGACGATCAAATTCTTGCTAACCCTCCCACGGCAGCTGGCTGAGACCAAGCTTTAAGCGTTGGAATGGGGTCTCGGGTGGAAGGCCACCACCAGCAGCAGCAGCAGCACAGTGGAAGGAAGGCAGGCGCATCTTACAGACAATCTGGTGGTCAATGGACAGATCAGCTCCGTGGTGTCAAGGGTACGTGGGCTCACATTCACTGTTCCGCCCCTGTATAGTCCAGCAGATGTTCTTGGAAAGCACCCGAGGTGTTGTGTGGAAGAGCGGATGACGAATCAGCGTGCTGGTCATTAAAAGCCACTTTCCAGCACAGAAATCTAGCAGCCCCCCCACTCCCCCACCATGATTGTTGAGACGATCAGAACCCCATTGACTGCGAGTTACTCCTACCCAGGTGCTAACTCAATGGCCCACGTGAGCATTAACAGTCACCCAATCCGAGAGGGGCCACTTTAGCGGACATCTGGGAGAAGAGGTCACAACGAGAATCTGACTAATCATTTGGGGCATAGGCAGCCACCACCACCACCACTCTTCCTTGCCTCCTGTTGATGGGAAACGTGAGCGGCTTCTCACCGCCACGCTCCCACAACCCCCTTTGACTTCTTCATTCAGAAGAGCGACTCCCCATAATCCGATTGTTATCCTGCCCCGAGTCGAGGACTGTCCATCTCTCGTGGTGACTTGGGAGTCAGAAACCGTCCACCACTCCACCGGACCTTCTGCATCCGAGAGGTGCAGGTGGTACGCTGGACAGCTGTTCGGCTCCTCTGACAAGATGAGCGTCAGCCTCTCGTCACATTCAGTCATTCCACTTGACCAGCCGCAGTGGGTGCCCATCGCTTCTGGAGGCCCCCCGCCAAACCTTGCCCGGTGGCCAAGAGGCACTGGAGACGCCTCTGCTTGCTTGGTTATCCACTGCACTGGGTGTGAGCACGTCGCGAGGGTAGTCGGCTGACAGGTGAGACGTTCCCCCAATGACTTTACACCACAAAACTCCCAGCTGGCACCACAGGTAGTCGGGGAGGATGGTTTGCCAGACGCACACCGATCACAAATGATGCCCTTCCCCCGTATAGCCCACATCGGCTGCTTGGGCAAGTGCTGTTAGCGAGCACCTATGCAGCCCAGAGTACAGACACACAATACAGCACCACCTAACAACAACAACAACAACATAAAGCCGCCATTCGCCACTAAGTGGTGGTGAACATCACCATGGCGCTTGTGCCAGGCTAGGTGCACCCTCCCCCCCCACACTCACGTACCCAGCTGTGTAAGTGTTCGTGTAGTGCCGTGTGTAACCGTGTCCTCGTGTTTCGTGTCTTTGAAAATCGACATCTTAAACAAAAAAAAAACGATAAATTATATTACTCGAATGATGTACAAGATTTTAGAATGAATAGCAGAAGAATATATATGAATATACTATATGACATAGAATTATATAATTAGCATATATTTAATAGGATATAGAACACATTTTATTATAATTTGACGTCTACAACTAAGTTGATGATGTCACGAACATTAATGACTTCGTTGCTAGCGGCTCGTGTCGAGCGATGACGTCACATGTCGTGTACTATAACGTTACAAATCATTGGCGATTACGTCACATGCGCACTAACGTCACCGCTCTCTGTATGTGCTGTGCGATGACATCATGGCGCAATGACGTCGTCAAACAGCACAATGACGTCACCGCAATCCAGCGATGGCGTCACAGGTTAATACATTTCGCGCGAGGAAGACGTCAGTCTCCTATTCAGCACAAACGGCGCAGTGACGTCAGCGAGGCGTGCTGGCATTGTGACGTCATCGCGCCCGCCAGCACAATTGACGTGGCTGCGCGCGGCTCCCTCTCCCGTCCACTGACGTCATCGCGTCATACGCGGGGACGTCACAGCCCTAAATCTCAGCACAAATTGCGTCATCGTGTGGCGACACTGAGCCGCCGCCGGGGTTAAAACTCCGGCATAGAAGGGGGTGGTCGGTAAAGCGAATTAATGAAGTACTCGCCCGTGTGATTGGTTGCCTGGGTTCGTGTTTTACTCATTCCGTGTCACTTGAAGCTTCATATTCCGTGTTAAGCGACCGCTAACGCGCGCCTCTCAAGCCACGTGGCCTCCCCCACCCACCCGCCACGGGCCATGTTGAAGCCACGTGACGATGTTGAGGCCACGTGACGATGTTGAGGCCACGTGGCCCCCTGGCGACACTGGGCACGCAACTGCAGCTGTGGCCGGTGACGTCACGCGTTCCCCTTGCTGGTGAACATTGCGGTAGGACAGCGACGAGGCATTTAAACAAAAAAAAAACGTCGAACACATTCGTCAGATAACCCGTGTGTGTGTATGGCCTTAAAATATATATAATAGGCGACGTTTTGGGCAATGCCCCTTCTTCACATATCACACACATCAAATTTGTTAATTGTGCTGCCAAAGCAGCAGTATCACCAAATAATTATTTGTGCGAATGATTTGGTGATGCTGCTGATTCTAATCATAAGGGGTCATTGCGGAGAACCTTAAATAACAATAGGAGAGCAGACAACACGTCTCCTTCGTAGATCTGTCCCTCCACGTACTTTCTTTAGTTTGGTTTTAACACATCCCATCAGCGCCGCACGACATCCTGGGAGTGCATCATTTCAGCGGCATTGGATCAACGCGAGCAAGACCAGTTTCGACTCCAGTACTTCGGTTTCTCATCAGCAGGGTCGGGCCTGCTTTCACCGATGACGATTATATGCCCGATGCTACAGGCAAGGCCCTCTCTGTTAGATTATTATGGGTCCAAGCAGTGCCGGACTAAGCTAGTGCGGGGCCTGTAGCATATGTTATAAAGGGGCTCTAAATAAAAAAACATTAAAACACACATTTTTTACTTGCACAGTAAAGTAATTGTATGTTTTCATTAGCCAGATAATACGACAAATCGCTAACCTTAAACACCCAGTAGTTCATTAAAGTTGAAGGCAGTATAGTACTATAGTAATCGAGCAAGTGCAGAATCACTGAACCGGAATTGATAGCTTGAAAGCATTTCGCGTGGGGCCCTTGAAAGTGCGGGGCCCATAGCTACTACATGAGTAGTAGCTACTACATGTGTAGTAGCTACTACTCGTGTAGTAGCTACTCGTGTAGTAGCTACTTGTGCTACTTGAATAATCCGGCACTCGGTCCAAGTTCGAAGCCAAATTTATGCGGTCCAACACCGAACTTCGCTGGATCGATTACAAGCGGCGATTCCATTCATTTGATTCCCATTGCGTGCTCACATGGTAGGGGGAGTGGGGTCATGACCCTGTATTGCCCTGTTCTACTTATTAGGCACAGATCAAATCAGCCAGAATCAAAATATTCATTTTGGACTGGCGCAATCCGATGAACCACTGGCGATGCAATTCAATCAGAATCGTGATTAGATCGATGAATAGATTTCTGTTAACTTTGTAAAGGAATCGCTATATGACTAAACATTCGGCAGGTAGCGATGCAAGCAACGATCCGTAGCTCCCTTGACGATTCTCACGTCCCAATCAAGACCCATGCATCCCGTTGTCTCGGAACACTAATGAACTATCCGACGAGTGTAATTATCCCTTCGTCCTGAGCTTCTACTGACGAGCGAGGCTTCGAGACAGCGATAACAACGCGATGGCGGATAAACGCACCAATATGGCAACTGGGTGACGTCACGAGCCCCCTGTACTCAAGTGGAATTCCGCTTGGGATCACGTGCTGCATTGGGACGCCCAGTGTCCCAGCCCCCCTCCCTGCCTCCTTGCCCCCACCCAATCCCCCCTCCCCCCTCCCCTCGCGCCACCTTGTGAAGTGAGTCAACGACGTCACGCGCAGTCTGTTGGGGCAGTGACGACGCCACTCCCCCTGTTGGCGCGCGGTGACGTCACCTCCGATTGCTTATTGTGACGTCACAAAGGGGAGTTGGGGAGGGGGGTGGGACCCGTCGTCCGTTTCTCTCCGCCGCGTGCGTGCGTGCGACCCCGCTTTAAAGCTGCCGCGTTCAAGTGTCGATGTGACGGGCGACCCGCGCGCGTCCGCCCGTTCTGTTTGCGTGCCGAGTGACTCAACCCCCGCCGCCGCGTCGACGGTCATCCGCGCGTGCCGATGGGTTTCGGTCGGTCGAATTGCGTGCCGTGGATGCTCGACCGTGTGTGTGTGTGCCGATTGATCGATTCGCGTGCCTTGCCGTGCCGTCTGTCGCTCGTGTCGTCTGTGTCTGTGCGAGACTCGCTCCATCCTCATGAAGCAATAAAAATGTGGAGAACACAACACGGGGCGTCCCCCGCGTGCTTCTTTATCAATCGTCTGTTGGCTCACGATGACTCTTAAGTAAAGATGATCCAGGATGAGATCTGGTCTTGTGTGTGACAGCAAGGGGAGTAATACGTATGGCAGATGGATGGCTGACGTATATATCACAACAAAGACAAAGACGCCCCGAATAGCCTTAACAGACTGTTGGGGCAACTTGCTGTTCGCGAGCACCTATATCGGCCTTCATAGGTGCTACTCGCTAACAGCACTTGCCCCAACAGCCTGTTCAGGTTACACGGGGGATCTGTCTTTGTTTGTGATTGTGTGAGAGTGATTTTGTGATTATATATGAGTGCGAGTGTGTGTGCGCGTGAGCGTGATTATGCATGATATTGTGCGATTGTATGATTGTGTGTGTGGGGCTGATTGTGTGTATGATTGTGTGCGTGGGGGTGATTGTGTGTATGATTGTGTGTGGGGGTGATTGTGTGTGTGATTGTGTGTATGATTGTGTGTGTGTGATTGTGTATATGATTGTGTGTGTGATTGTGTGTGATGAGTGGAGTTTGTATGCTCTCATACTATTTGGTAGACCTGTGTGTGAGCAAGAGAGTTTGATTTAATGCGAGTGTGGAGTCTGCGCGTTCTCTCCCCCTGCTCTGCGTGGTTCTCCGATTTCCTCCTCCCATAGCGAACCCCACACCCACAGTGTAACTGGTAGTGGTCAAACCACAGCTAAACCTACACCCACAGTGTAACTGGTAGTGATCAAACCACAGCTAAACCTACACCCAGTGGAACTGGTAGTGGTCAAACCACAGCTAAACCTACACCCACAGTGTAACTGGTAGTGGTCAAACCACAGCTAAACCTACACCCACAGTGTAACTGGTAGTGATCAAACCACAGCTAAACCTACACCCACAGTGTAACTGGTAGTGGTCAAACCACAGCTAAACCTACACCCACAGTGGAACTGGTAGTGATCAAACCACAGCTAAACCTACACCCACAGTGTAACTGGTAGTGATCAAACCACAGCTAAACCTACACCCACAGTGTAACTGGTAGTGGTCAAACCACAGCTAAACCTACACCCACAGTGGAACTGGTAGTGATCAAACCACAGCTAAACCTACACCCACAGTGTAACTGGTAGTGATCAAACCACAGCTAAACCTACACCCACAGTGGAACTGGTAGTGATCAAACCACAGCTAAACCTACACCCACAGTGGAACTGGTAGTGATCAAACCACAGCTAAACCTACACCCAGTGGAACTGGTAGTGGTCAAACCACAGCTAAACCTACACCCACAGTGTAACTGGTAGTGATCAAACCACAGCTAAACCTACACCCACAGTGTAACTGGTAGTGGTCAAACCACAGCTAAACCTACACCCACAGTGGAACTGGTAGTGATCAAACCACAGCTAAACCTACACCCAGTGGAACTGGTAGTGATCAAACCACAGCTAAACCTACACCCACAGTGTAACTGGTAGTGATCAAACCACAGCTAAACCTACACCCAGTGGAACTGGTAGTGATCAAACCACAGCTAAACCCACACCCACAGTGGAACTGGTAGTGATCAAACCACAGCTAAACCTACACCGAGTGGAACTGGTAGTGATCAAACCACAGCTAAACCTACACCCACAGTGTAACTGGTAGTGGTCAAACCACAGCTAAACCTACACCCACAGTGTAACTGGTAGTGATCAAACCACAGCTAAACCCACACCCACAGTGGAACTGGAAGTGGACAAATATCATGGGAATGCCGAGACATCGCCCGCAATTGACTAATTTGGGATAGCTCAACGAAGCGGCCTTTCATGCGGAAATTCATAGCAGCCAAATACTCTAAGCGCACGTTTATTAGAAATGTGGAGGGAAAAATCGGAGGGCCCGGAGAAAAATCCACGCGACCACGGGGAGAGAGAAAACACGCAAACTTCAAATACACAGCAGCAGGCGTCAGGGTCGAGATCGAACCCACGACCTCCTGCATACCAGGCGAGGTAGTTAACATCCCCTATCTACCGTGATGATGATGATGAGAGAGAGACACGCAAACTCCAAATACACAGCAGCAGGCGTCAGGGTCGAGATCGAACCCACGACCTCCTGCATACCAGGCGAGGTAGTTAACATCTCCTAGCTACCGTGATGATGATGATGAGAGAGAGACACGCAAACTCCAAATACACAGCAGCAGGCGTCAGGGTCGGGATCGAACCCACGACCTCCTGCATACCAGGCGAGGTAGTTAACATCTCCTAGCTACCGTGATGATGATGATGAGAGAGAGACACGCAAACTCCAAATACACAGCAGCAGGCGTCAGGGTCGGGATCGAACCCACGACCTCCTGCATACCAGGCGAGGTAGTTAACATCTCCTAGCTACCGTGATGATGATGATGAGAGAGAGACACGCAAACTCCAAATACACAGCAGCAGGCGTCAGGGTCGGGATCGAACCCACGACCTCCTGCATACCAGGCGAGGTAGTTAACATCTCCTAGCTACCGTGATGATGATGATGAGAGAGAGACACGCAAACTCCAAATACACAGCAGCAGGCGTCAGGGTCGGGATCGAACCCACGACCTCCTGCATACCAGGCGAGGTAGTTAACATCTCCGAGCCACCGCGGGGCCCACACACACACATAGCAGGAGCAGAAATGTTCCGAGTGCGAAACAATCTTGAGGCTCTGTGAGGCTTTCGCAAAACTAGAACGAGCACAAGTAACGAATAATACGTTAATAGATCGTACACTAATTATAATAAATACATAGTGCTCAAACTCAAGACTCGCGCGCTCGAAAACATCGTCACGTGACCGATCAGCTGCGCGTGAGTCACGCGCCCACGGACTCAACGATCGATCACCGCGGGTTCGGGGCGAGGAGTATTTGAATGTGTCACACTCGACAACACTGCCCACCGAAGCGCATTGCTCTATCTTCTTGGTTCTTTCGGTAAAGTCACGTAGAATGGAAATAATAAAATAATAAAAATAAAACATAATAAAATAATTCTCACGACGTTTCGGCCACAACGCAAGCAGCCGTCCTCAGGTGAAGAACAGGTCATTCAGACTGTCTTCTCGACAGACCTGTTTTATTTGTATTATTTCCATTCTACGTGACTTTACCGAAAGAACCAAGAAGATTAATACATGTAGTCACGAAAGCTTTAAATCGCATTGCTCTAATTTCGAGTTAAACAACTGCCAACGCTTCGCCTGACCTGTTCATTCATCCGGATCATCGAAGTTATCGTTATCCTCCTCGTTAGTTGAGTTATTATTCTTCATATTTTATTATTATTCGTATTATTGCGTTCTCGGAACAAAGTCCGCCGCGCCGATAAGGAAAAGTAGGAACGGTTTTCGTGATGTGTTTATTTAAAAGCGAGTCCACGGACTTTCGACTCCCGTTCACTGGGGCTGAGCGCTACGGCGTGGAGGTCACGCGTGTCTCTGCGTGTCTCTCTGTGTCCCCCGCGTGTCTCTGTGTGTCCCCCCGCGTGTCTCTGTGTGTCTCTGCGTGTCTCTGTGTGTCTCTGCGTGTCTCTGCGTGTCTCTCTGCGTGTCTCTGTGTGTCTCTGTGTGTCTCTCTGTGTCCCCCGCGTGTCTCTGTGTCCCCCCGCGTGTCTCTGTGTCTCTGCGTGTCTCTGCGTATCTCTGTGTGTCTCTGCGTGTCTCTGTGTGTCCCCCGCGTGTCTCTGTGTGTCCCCCGCGTGTCTCTGCGTGTCCCTTGCGTGGCTCCGTGTTGTGTTGTTAGTAGGGCATTAGCTTCACGTTGTGTGCATTGTGTGTTTTGACGCACCAAAGTAACACTGACGTTCCAGGTACTTTCACTTTTTCCCTGCACTGTTTCCATGCCACAGCCTGCGGCCACTCCTCCAGAAAGACGTGTGCACCCCTACGGGCTAAAAACCAATGCTCTGAAATCAATAGAGTGCACCGACTCCTCTACTTACGAACATGCGAACAAACCTGTCCCGTATGTTCAGTTGGCTGTTCGGACCGAGAGTCGTAAGTTCAACCGTCGCACAATAGATGGCGGTGGTGGCATCTACATCTGCAGAATGTGAGGAACCAGTGGCATCTACATCTGCAGAATATGAAGAACCAGTGACATCTACATCTGTTTGCCCCGATCGAATCGGCTGTGGGCCGCGTGGCGCTGAGCACTGAATTCCCCCGTGCCGGTGATGGGGTAGCAGCGCCCTCTGGCGGCCACGGGTGGCAACTGCGGGTGCAGACGGTAGCACAGAGATGGTAGTACACAGACGGTAGTACACAGAGTACACAAACGGCAGTACAGTACACAGAGTACACAGACGGTAGTACACAGAGTACACAGACGGTAGTATACAGACGGCGGGGATCCATCTGGGAGCTCCCAGACCCCGCTAGAGAGTTGTAGAGAGAGAGGGGGGTGGGGGGGGGGGATAAAAGGCGGTGAGAGTCGGGGCTCGGGGCTGTCCGTGGGACTCGGGGTCGTCTCGTGGTGGAATGTCGTCGTCGTCGTCTTCGCCGCTGCTGGATCGTCGTGTAGCGCCGTCGTTGCGAGACGGCGGCGGGCAGCGTTGTGTTACGAGCCCTTGAGTTGAGATTGTGTGGAGTGCGATAAATGAATAAAGAATGTGTCGCTACAGTTGTTGTTCTTAGGTTTTTTTCGGTAAAGTCACGTAGGTAAAAAAATATTTGTATTATATTATTTTATTTTTATTTTACTTTTATTAATTTAAATGTTTTACCTACGTGACTTTACCGAAAAAACCTAGGAATATGAATCCTTGCAGTCACGAAAGCTTCAAATCTAGAAGAAAAAAAAAGCTACAGTTGTTGTCTGCGGAGTCCTTCGTTACTCCAGAATGCGTGTGGGTTGACGGCTGTGAGTCATTCCCCACCATCGCCCTCGTTATCGATAATCGATAATCACGCGTCGACTCCAAACGCGCAAGGGGGCGTCCATAAATGACGTCACGCACGAGGTGGGTGGGTTTGAGAAATGTGACGTCACATAAAAATGCGCAACTTTAAATAGATATAGACAACGCGTTCTATTTAATTAAATAGACTTCTTAATAAATGTTTTTCCTACAACATCAGAGTGCAACGCCACATTAAATACGCACTACAATGACAATAGTTTAAAGCGATTTGAAGCATGTTTTACTTTTGGGGGGGAGCAGAGCTTTGTGACGTCATATTTGAGGGGGGGGGGTCTGACTTTTTGTGACGCCGTGTGACGAAGGGGGGGGGGGTCAAAAATCGTCCAAAATCGCGTGACGTCATTTATGGACGGCCCCTTTGACGGCGACACGGAGTGGACTTATTTTCGCGAGCCAGCGGAACGATGGCGGTGGCCGCGCCGGTGCACGGACACACTCGGCGGGGCGGGAGGTGAAGCGGCCGCGCCCGGGGGGGGGGGTTGGGGAGGGGGACAATCACCGCGGCGGAGTCGCCCCCACCGCGCATTTATTTGCCGACGTCACGTCCGGTGACATCACGGGCAGTGACGCGCTTCGGTCGCCATGTTGCGTAGGGAGGAAAGCGTTTGGGAGTACTGTATAAGAATACATTTTATCCTTTGTGGCAAAATAAAACAGGAAGTGTTTAAGATGTTCAAACACCAAACAGTGTTTGAACATATATGCAGGTCAAGCGTATACTCTACAATACTGTACCGTATACGTGTACAGTATACAATAGTAACTAATACTCTTTAGTTTTTTCGGTAAAGTCACGTAGGTATAAAATTAAAATAAATTTAAATAAAAAACTTTATCAATTATACCTACGTGACTTTACAGATCATTGCAGTCACGAAAACTTAAGATCTAGATTGAATGGTAACTAATCTTAACACGAGAACATCTTAACACCTGTGTTGTTGCCAGAAAAAAAAGGGGGAAACCCTATTCTCATATTTTGGTCCTGGCAAAGGAGGTCCCATGATGTAACCTTAACACGTTTGTCAAAAGCACTTTACATACATCGCACATATAATAAAACAATATGTTTAAGGCCGCACACCAGTGTTATTTTGAGAGGGAACGTGTTAAGTTTTGTTTGTGCTTATGTGCTACCACTGCATTATGATAAGCCACTTCGTTGAGCTGCTATAACTTGTGATTTTAAAGCGCTACGATATCGCTCAGGCTCTAGCCGGTAAATTACTCTTAATAAATTTTTGTGGTTGGGTTACCTGCCCTATACTTTGCACTCCTATCGTTGTTTTTGCATTGTTTGTCCTAACTTTCTGACCCCGTGTCCCTACTGGACATATCTAAAATAAAATAGATTGATACCTAATCGGATTCATCCAGGACAGAAAAAGATTCTGACTCTAAAATACAGTGCAAAGTGTACTGTACAGTGGGCGGCTTACTGTACTCAGAGAATCGATCCACGTCGGCGTCCATTAATCGATTCGCCTAAGCCACACCCCCCCACCAACTCTCGCGAGATCTGTTTGGCCGCCTGTGCCTTGCAGTTACAATCCCCTGCGTGGCTCTCGCGAGAGTTTGCGGCCCCTGCTATCGAGCCCGGGAAACCCCGCGCGCCCCCCCCCCTTTCTCGCCAGGCCTCGCCGCCGCCGCTGCGTCGCTCCTCTCCCCGCGCCCTCGACCGACTCCTCGCCGCCAGTCTCGCACGCAGCAATGCCGCCCAAGGGACCCCCACAGTCCGTCCAGGTGTTCGGGCGCAAGGTGAGAGCCGTGGAGGAAGACGGGGCCGTTTCTTTGCGGCTGAGGCGAGGCGCGCCGGGGCCTAGCGATCTCGGCCTCGTGTCTCCCCCGAGCGCCCGCCTTGCCTGGCCACACTCGCCGGAGTCGTCGCGACGCGCGCGGGTTAAAGAAAGCGCTCAGAGTTCAACAGACTAGCCTCGATCTCGCTCGAACAGACGAGCCTCCTAGAGGCTGCGTGTTCACGCCGCCTCGAGAAGGCACGCTGACGAGGGCGATCCGTAAGAGAACGCGACGCGCTGTTGATTTTTTTTCTTCCCACACCGAGCGATGTCGGTCCCATCGTGTCGATGCCTGAGTCCTGACGGGGCCTGTGGTGGGTGTTGAGAGTGGTCCGTCGGGTTGAGAGTTGGCAATGGTGCTTGAGTAACGTGCGTGAGGGTGCCTGGTGTGGTGGGGAGATGGAAGAGACGGCGCAAGCCTTGCGCCAGGCCGCTTGGCAGGAGGCAACACGCGTTCCTGTGCGTGTGGAGTCTGCTGGCGGTGAAGTCGATTACTGCTTTAAAATGTTAGCGACTTCCAACCAACATCAATAGCGGGCCGATGCGCGCGTCTCCTCGTATAGTTGGACAATTGAAAGACGAGGGCCACGCTGGTGCGATTGTAGCCATGACACCCTCATTATGGACCGTAGTGCAAAGCGGCTGTCTTAGAATACCAAAACTACTCGGGCCTATCCTGAAGACCTCACGTCGTGGCTAGCAGATGTCGACAATTGGCACTTAACTCGTGAACATCTGTGCTGCCATACGCAGGGATGGATTTGGTGACTTGGCAATTGTGTTCGGGCAGAAAATGGTCAGTCCCCCACCCCCGCATGCTGGCTGGCTTAGGAGCTTATGATTCCGTTCCTTAAGATGCTCGCAGCATGTGGAGCAATACGTGGCACGACCCAAGAACACATCCGAGAGCTGTAGTTGTGTTAATGGGAAATTGATCGCTGTGCATGTGTCTAATTTTCTTCACCGGATCGGGCAGACGGATCCATAAAGTTCCCAAGTGAGGTGCGGCCCCAGAAATGTAAACCTAAAATTGGGGACCCTACGTCGGCGAAAACAACGTGAAATCTATTGCCCGCTGCTGATTCTCACACTGTTGTGCAGTTGAAACCATGTGTGTGTGTCTGCTTAATGGTGAATTGTTGCTGAACACTGCGCGGACATTGTCGCGCAGAAATCCATGTGTGTTTGTGTGCTTAATGGTGAATTGTTGACTGAACACTGCGTTGGCATTGTCGTGCAGAAATCCGCAACGGCCGTGGCGCATTGCAAGCGCGGCAATGGCCTCATCAAGGTGAACGGGCGGCCACTGGAGATGGTGGAGCCAGCGACTCTGCAGTACAAGGTAAGGGGGGGAGGGAGACCTCTTTAAAAGCGTGGGGAAATAAAGTGCGATGGCCAGTTGCTGGTGGTCCAGATTACTTGATAATCTGCTTAGTCCTGTGAAAGTTAGTATGTTGAACTTCTTTCGCATCGTACGTAGCTAACCATGCTAATCTGGAGATGCTAATTATTATTTAGTAAGAGAATTGTCCTGATAGTGGATTGCCATTTTTTACGTGGCTGATACGTGCAGAATCTGATGGTAGCGTGCATTAACCTACCTGCTCTTCAATTGAAATGAGATTCAAAGAGAGCGTATTACTGTGTTGGCAAATGTGTTTGTCAGTGTATGAATGAGTGGATATTACTGTGTTGAGCTTGACTGTGCATCTGTTGATATCCAGGGCGTCCATTAAATAAATCATCCATTAATGAAAAATTATAAGCAGATGGCAATTTGAAATGTGATTTAATCTTGGGGGTTTGGGAAATGGAAGGATGTGCCAAAAAATCAGATAGGATGGTGATATTATACAGCACAAAACAAACATTTTTAAACCATCGCAATGTAGGCGATCATCTGGGTCTCTCATTGACGAATATCTGAGCTCAACGGCTAATGTCAGTGACAAATATCTGAACTGCTGCTGGGCCTTCCCTAGGTCGACTCAGCCATAAATGAGTACATGGTGCTGTGTGCAAACATTACCACTGGGGGGGGGGGGGGGGGGGAAAGGTGACCGACCGGGTGTGGTGTTGGCCACCCACCCCTCGTGTGCCGTGCCGGCCACCATCGGTGGGGAACCATGGTGGCGAGATGTTGACTACCTCGCCTGGTATACATGAGGTCGGGGCTTTTTTTCCAAGTCCTCCAGTTTTTCCCTCCACATTTATAAACGTGTGTTTAAGAGTTTTTGGCCGCTATAAATTTCCACGTGATATGCCACTGCGTTGAGAAGTTATTTGTGGCCAGGTCGTTCCTTCAGAAGAGCTACATAGCTCAGTGGGCTTGACCTGGTAAAATAAAAAAATTGTATTGGTGCTCGCTAATAGCACTTGCCCCAAACAGACTGTTAAAGGCCACGGGGGGGGGGGGGGGTGGTCTTTGTCTTTGTGTCTCACTTGTGTGCTCACCTTGCCGTGTCCCTGCATGTGCAGCTGCTGGAGCCGATCCTGCTGCTGGGCAAGGAGCGGTTCTCCGCCGTCGACATTCGTGTGAGGGTGAAGGGAGGTGGCCATGTGGCGCAGATTTACGGTGAGGTTTTTATTGATACACGTGGGAATCATTACTTTCGCTGCTTATCTACGTTTCCGCCACTCTCGCACTTGGAATTCAGATGTCCTAAGACATCAGTCACAGTAAACTTCATGATACCTAACCATTGTGTTTTTAACATACAGCTGATGAAATAATAGTAACGCGAAAGTTTTTTTCTCATAAGGCTTCTGTGCATTGCTATCTTACTGCTTGCATGCCGCTGCTGTTTTATATTCGTCAATATAACGAAAGCGTTTGTCGTGTGCTCCCACAGCCATTCGCCAATCCATCTCCAAGGCACTTGTCGCCTACTACCAGAAGTGTAAGTCCTACCTTGTTTTTATACTTGTTTACCCAGCAAAGCCTCACCGAGTCTCCGCTTGACTCTTTCAGGCAGGGTCCATGCAAAGTTTTTGCCATTGGGGGCGAAGTGACAGCTAGACATGTACCTATGGTGAACTTCTTTTTGCAACGTGCATGTCCAACCCGTGCTAATCCAAGTTGACTAAATTGCGGATTACATTTTAAATTTGGCGATCTTTTTTAAACCATGACGCCGGCACACGACGGTCTACTCCTGCGAATGCCGTCGCGGGATCTTTAAAATGCCCGCCGTGACAAACGGCACGTGGAATATTTATACAATTAAAACGTTCGGCAGTGAGGGGGGGAGGGGGTCGGCCGCTGGATTCAAACCGTGAGCCTCTTGGGGCGAACGCGCTGCCGCTGGGCCACGTCACCGCCACCCCCCCCAACCTCTGCATAAAACGTGTTTCCAGTGAGGTGCAAGCAGCTGCCTTCCGTGGTCTATGCTGCTCGTGTTTTAACTTGAAGGTGCCACTCGTGTGTACATCTGTCTCTACCCTTGATCTCCTTTTGCACTCGATGTTCCTACAATCCTCATCTTTCCTACCCTCCTAGTATCTCCCCCCCCCCCCCCGTGTCTGCATTAATCATTTGCTTTGTTTTTTCCACTCTGGTCTCTTTCCCCCCACCCAACCCCCTCTTATACTTACCCTCATCTCCACTACCCTCCTTGCCTCCCTTAGATGTGGACGAAGCCTCCAAGAAGGAAATCAAGGACATCCTGACACAGTACGACCGTACTCTGCTGGTTGCCGACCCTCGCCGCTGTGAGCCCAAGAAGTTTGGTGGCCCCGGCGCTCGTGCCCGCTACCAGAAGTCCTACCGATAAACCTTCTCGGCGTCGTGGCTCAGCTGCCAAATTCGTAATAAAAGCGGATGCGTTGACAGCTTCTCCCCTTGTTTGGAGGTGTGCATTATTTGCCGAGTGTGTGCATAGTGGTGGTTGCAGCCGGTTGTGCTTGAGTAGCTAAAAACTAATTTAAGGTTTTGTTTTCGCTTGCGGAGCATGGAGAGAAATGATGATTGGTCGATTAAATTAATCGGTTAAACTGCGGTAGACTATTTTTTTGATAATTATTTTAACTTGTAATGTGCTACACGGCTTTTTCTTGCACTCAGAGAGGGTAACTCGGAGGCTTGGCGAGGAACCACGCAGTGGGCCTGTGCCGACAATTGCTCAAGCTCTGCGTTCGTCGGTTATTAAGATGTTTGCCAATTAATCTGTCCCTGTGGGATGAAACTGGAGCACTGCAGAACACGTGCGCAAGGGGGCAACACTGTCCCATAAAGACGGAACGTGGAGGTTATTTTGTTTTGCTATCCTGCGTTCTGGCAAGCCAGCTTGATGGGCAGCTCAATGCCTATGGGTAGAATTTCGTGACATTTGTGTGTTCCAACAACCCTCACCTCCACAGTGTTGGAATGTAGCCACCACCGCCCAGTCTTGATGGGTAATTTAGGCCTCTTTTTTTAAAGATCGTGGTCGATCTTGTCTCCCGATAATGGGACGTGTCCCAGAGTTAAGTACGGAACGATGCTGATATCACCAAGCCCTACCCACCTTCCATCCAGTTTCTGGCAGGGGAACAGGGATGGGACTTGTTTAAAGCTATTATAGTAAGTCTAATTTAATTTATATTTTTGAGAGATTATTTGATTCGATCCTCCTGTTCTGCACGGGATTGCAAGCGAGTGAAGCTGCTCAATCGATAACTACCAAACCATTGCTTAAAAACAAGTGTTTTAGATTTTTTTGGTAGCTACATAATGTGAGGCTTAGCCAATGGGTCTAGGACGCTAGCTTAATCACTCATCCCCTACGGCGATATAAGTGATTAACGTGTGCCTGATGTTGATATGAAATTAAGTTCGTTGGAACAACGTATGTTGCAGGGAGAAGATTAAAAATAGATGGAGAGTGGGCGCTTTGAGGGATTGCGTGTAAATGCTAGTGCATTCATGTGCTGATAGAATGAAGAGTTTATGCAAACCTCTCCAAGCTGAACTAATTGGCAGAAGATCATTTCTGTTTACGGGGGTGGGGTATATGGTCCACTAAAAATAAAAAAACTCCATATTTCTCGATTGGGATGATACGTGGCAGCATTGCTCCAACTAAACACTTGGCAGGGCCATCCTAAAAATATATTTTTTATACCAGGAAAGGTCCACGCAGATAGTTCGTTTTCAGAAGTGGCCTGACCACACGGTAGTTCAACGAAGTGGCTTATGTGGAAATGTATAGCATCGAAATACTCTAAAACGCACGTTACTAAAAGTGGAAAAACCGGAGGACCCGGAGAAAAAATGCACGTGACCACGGAGAGAACGTGCAGACCAGGTTGGGGTTTGACATTGCGGCACCACAAAAGTATTGGGGACTCAGGATTTCGCGAGTAAACGTGTAACAATAAGCTGAGTAATGCCCAAAAACTGGCTAAAATTCCTCTACAAATTGCATTTATAAACGGTAGGCATTTATAAACAATATGAAACAAAACACTCATAGGCTGTCCCCATGACCCTCAACTCCACACTACACAAGCACTTTGACACTGCCTAACGAACAAGATCAGCTGACACGACTCAACAAATCCTTTCAAAGTGAATATTTAGTAATCACTCCGCAGTGTTCGTTGCTAATTCGTCGTTTGCTGCACCAACTTCTATCACCATTGCTGGTGTGTCCTAGAGCGTGGAGCCTGTGACCTGCTACGTGTCCCCAGTGCAGCCTCGCGTCGTGACATCGTCTCCCATCGCAGCCGCGGGCGCATTTTCCCCCGCCCTGAATGGGTCCCAAACAGCGTGGCAACGATGCTCGAAGCTGCTCGCGATGAGCGAAGGGAAATCTCTCACTCGGAGGACGCCTTCACAGCTGCCCCGAGGCACAAATCAGACTGTGGCGTTACAGCGGTTTCTCATACGAACAACTTAAAATGGTATCTTCAATAGACAATTCACGTGGAAATAATCATTAAAACAAATTTAAACAACAAAACTATAGAAAAGTATTTTTTAATGAGAAAATTGATATCTCATCTCGGTGCCCCAACGCCCCTAGTGGACGAGCCGCGCCTTGTTGAAGCAAAAAAAGCGAAATAACGCTCGGAATTTAATTTTTTTTAAAAGGTTCTGCGCATTGACAACAAAAACAATATCCAGGGAATTAGTGGAAATTTATCGACGGTCAATTTACCAATGGTTAAGTAAACAGCTGTCAACCCATTATTAGTGACCTAATTACAGACCAATGCATACCTCATTGTATGCTTTGGTTCTTTAGGTAAAGTAACGTAGATATAAAAATAAAGTGAACAAAAATACAATATTCACTTTATTATTATTTTTCTATCTACGTGACTTTATCGCAAGAACCAAAGAATATGAACTCCTGCAGTCACGAAAGTTTAAAGTAAAAATGCAGACCTTATTGGTCACCCCGTTTCCCTTATAAATCTCAACGTGAATCCTACAAAGTCCATCACGAGGGAGAAACACAAACAAATAGACAAAACTATTTTTGAACTCAATCTCCCTGTACAAGAAGCACGGGGTAACCGTATGTGGTTGACAGGCGTGCGTACACGAGGCGTGGTAAACGCCGCGATTTCCTCATGCGGAATTTGGCGATGCTGCAGATTTCTTCGGCCGTTCCGACTTGACTTGGCGCTTCCGCGGATTTCACCCACAGCGGACATTTAGCGCCTCTGCCGCGGATTTTCCTAGGGCGGATTTAAGGAGCGCTGCCGCAGTTTACCTTGATGCAGTATTTGCTGCTGCCGCGGATTTTCACAGCGGCCATTTGGCACTGCCGCGGATTTTTTTTGTGTGTGTTTTACATCGTGCCCCTTTTAACCGCTGTCGCGAATTTCACAGGGGACATTTGGTGCTTTCGCGGATTTTCCACGTCAATTCCACAAGGGCTGCCGCAGATTTCCACATCAAATCCATGAGGGCTGCCGCGCATTTATACATCAAATCCACAACGCTGCAACGGATTTCAACATAAAATCCACGAGGGCTGCCGTGGATTTCCACATGAAATCCATGAGGGCTGCCGCGGATTTCCACAAATCCGCGACGGCTGCCGCGGATTTCCACATCAAATCCGCGAGAACTGCCGCGGATTTCCACGTCAAATCCGCGAGGGCTGCCGCGGATTTCCACGTCAAATCCGCGATGGCTTCCGCGGATTTCCACGTCAAATCCGCGAGTGCTGCCGCGGATTTCTTTCACCCCCGCACCTCCGCGGCGCCGAGTGTCATGGCCGCCATCTTCGCTCGCTGCGCGCTGCGGTGAAGGCGGCTCCTGCTGGGCAGCGGCGGAGGAGAAGCTGAAAACAAATTAAACGGCGACGACATCTGACGACGTAAATTTAGAGCGGGGAGGAGGAGGTGGTGGGGGCGGAGTCGCTGAAGCGGAGGGTCAAAAAGGGGGGTCGGTCGCCACGACGGAGGCGGCGTCGTTTCTGAGGAGGAGAGGAAGAGGAGGAGAAGCGCGCCAACTCGCGAAATGCCGGCCGTGTCCAAGGGCGATGGCATGCGCGGCCTCGCCGTCTTCATCTCGGACATCCGCAACTGTGAGCGGAGCTCCCCCCCCCCCCCTTCTTCTTCAACCACCTCGCATCCACACGAACCACCGCCTTCACGGTCGCGCCATTTCGTTACCGCCGCTGCTGCTGAGCTCGTGAGGACGGCTCTGTCGATGTCTCTGTTGGAATGACGTGGGGGGCCCCATTCGCCGCCTTAGGTGCTGGTGGTGGTTGTTGTTGTTGTGTTCTCGTCGGCCCGACTGCTCCGCAGACTCCATGCGGCTTGCGATGGTTGCACGCCGTCACTGCGGTTCGTGCCCTCGACGATGTCGCTGTTGCCTCGTCAATGCTCTCTGCCAGGGCTCTCTGGCATGACACCTTCTCTCTCTCGATTAATAATGATGATGAAGGCGAGTGTCGTTCGCCTGATGCGTGAGGCGCATCGTCGGCCGTGTCTCGAGTGTCGGGAACTGTGAATGTTCCCCTCGGAGTCGATAACGCGACGTGGCCGCCGGGCCCCGCTCCGTTCGTCGCCCCCAGAGCCCGTGGAGTTCGCAGCTCACGGTGTTTTTAGGGGCACAGACCACGACCACCACAACGACGACTACGGCCACCACCTTCTCGCGTGCACGATTTGTTGTTTGTACGCCGTCAGAATCGACTTTGCCGCATTGCCACATTCACAGCTCAAAGCCAAAGGTCCCCCCCCTTCCACCACCACCCGGGGTGTGTGTGTCGCCTTTAACCGACTTGTCGCCTTTAACAGACTTGTGGGGGGCAAGTGCTGTTAGCGAGTAAGCGGCACAAACCTCGTGAAGGGGGGAGCGGCACTGTGGCACACACCAGGGGTTGGGTGGGTGGCCCAGCACAACCACGCCCGGCCGCCTTTATCTCCCCTAGTGGCGATGTTTATACACTGCACCGGGGATACTCATTTGAGGCTGAGTCGACTTAGGGGGGTAAGCCCAGGATCGGGTTTAAGAACACATTTCTGCGGAGGGAGCTGGTAGGATCGTTGGGTTGCTCGGTCAATGGCCAGGGTCAACGGCGGCATGGTGTATTCCGCTAATATGCACAACTGTGAGGGCGGGCACAAGCCGGCGTGAGTAGGTTAAACGTTGAGTTTTATAAAGGTACCACGGGGTGACCAGCCCTTCACCACCCCTCCCAGCCCCACCCCTCCCCTCCCAGCCCCACCCCTCCCCTCCCAGCCCCTACCCACCCAGCCCCTCCCTGCAGGACGGACGGACACAATAATCCTCTGTGGGCTGGTGTAACCTACCAGTATATACTGCTGCTGGCGTTGGCCCGCGAGCGGGAGCTGGAATCGAACCGAGGTCGCCGGCTTCGTAGCGCAGCGCGCGATAAAAACCAACCCCGGCATGCCACGACCGCTCCTCGCGAGCCCATCGTCTCCTCGCTGAGATAAACGGCACGGCAAGGATCGAATAATAACAATAAGTCACCGTTCGATTACAATTTGCATTGCACCGCTGGTGCAGCAACGTTGCGGACGGGGAGAGCGAGCGAGACACGTTGTTGCACATGCTATTATAATTATTGATTGTGCCGAATTGAATGGCGTGTGACCGTGGTCATAATCATCCCCTCGGTACTAATAATTACCGAAAGAACCGGAGAGTATAATAATGATCCCCTCAAATCTCCTAATAACATCTATTTTCTGCTCCCGTGCAGTAAAAGCAGCAGTGGAGCTTGCTTGTCATGCCGCGCCTGGACCAGTTACTTGATTGAGCGACGACCTGTAATCTCACTGGCACGGCGTACTAATAACCTGCACGTTTTTATTCTTGGTTCTTTCGGTAAAGTCACGTAGGAGGGAAACAATAAAATAATAAAGATATAAAACAATACAATTCTCACGACGTTTCGATTGCAACACAAGCAATCATCATCAGGTGTGAAAACCACAGCAAGAAAATGTACTTGCTGTGGTTTTCAAACCTGATGATGATTGCTTGTGTTGCAATCGAAACGTGATAATTTTATTGTTTGTTTCCCTTCTACGTGACTTTACCAAAAGAACCAAGAATATGAATCCCTGCAGTCAAAAAAGCTTTAAATCAAAACCTGCACATTATTTACACGACACATCAGCACGTACGTAAACATATATATATAACCCAACCGACAATGGATTACCCATTGTAATTTCGATGCATTCATTCATTCCGCCCCACCGCCACTTCACACGTGAACTGCTCACAAGTCACGTCATCACATCTTTCCCTCTATTTAGGGAACGAAACAGGAGGAGGATTTCTCCACAAATCTGGTTGTCCGCCTGATGATGCTACTTGTAAAACTGTCGAAACGTCGTACTCGGATTGTAAATGTTGTGGATTTGCTGTCTTAACACACCGGTGTGCTGTACTAGTAACGAATTGGCACGTTCTATTTACGTGACAAACCTTACTAGTTGGCTGTGTCGGGTGGTGGCGGGTTTAACGACACATTTATATTTACGCGATCTACCAAAAAATATTTTGGATATTGATAGCGAAAGCCTACGTGTTAAACAGACGTATGTTAAATCATTATTCGTAGTTAAAAGTGTGCAGTGTATTTAATTTGGGTTTTTTGTTGACCAAACCATCTCAATCCTATGCAGGACCCTTCCGAAATTTTGAGTTTTCGGGCTCATTGTGGTAGCAGCTCTCCCGGCCGCGTACGTATTGGTGTTAACCTTGGCCTGCGGATTATTGAAAGATGGTGGCCGCGCATCCCAGACGATGTGGGCCGTATAGTCAACCACCGCAGTCTGCACTCCTTAATTTGAGGGATTGGAATGCACGAGCAGAAGCTCTTGTCGGCTCCCTCTGTCTCTCTCTCTCTGCCGATCGGTGGACTCAAGCGGCAAACGACTGAGCAGTGGTTCCCAGGGCCCGGGTTTGCAAAGCCGTGACAAGCGGTCCCGTTGAGACTGGTGCAGTCCGTCACTACGACGGTGTTGTACTTCGCTGACACCAGAAACATATTTGTGCTACCCCTTGGACAACTGTTCAGATAGTGGCCAGCGCAACTCAAACAGTGGACCGTGTAGTTAACCCCAGTGTAGCTACATGAACTCTCTCTCCCTGAAGCCCCCTCGTCATGTCCAGCAGCAGCAGCAGCAGCAGACTCTTAGAGATACAATAAAGACCAGCCACAGTAGGAGTGTGATTGTGTCAATGCAACCCAAACTATTGACCGTATAGTATAAACCCATATAGAGATACATAGAGACACTTGGAGATACATAGAGACCCACAAAGATACATTACAGATACAAGCCACAGTAGTGTGATTGTGGCCATGCAACACAACCTATGGACCACAAAGTTAACCCACTGTGGTTGTGTTCCTTCAACGGAGGAGAACAGCGACATGACACAAACTCTCTTGCTCTGCTGAAGCCCTCTAGTCGTGACCAGTAGCAGCAGCAGACCTCGACTTTGGCATTCATCTCCTGAATTACTTTGGGGCTGCTGCCATCGTGCGCAAGGATAGCCATTGAAATGAAAAGGTCTGGCGTGTGTTTGTCTCTTGATATGCACAGCGAATGTGGCGAGGCTCTCTGTGTTGTTGTATGTTGAAACTTCTTTCGCACCATACGAAGCCAACCATGCCAATCGTGTGTGCTAGCACCAATACCCGCCATTCGCCACGAAGGGACGGTAACGTCACCATGGCGCCTGTGCCAGGCCAGGTGCACTTTTTGAGGCCACGTGAAGTGTCGAAGACCCAGGTGCCATTGGTTGTCCCATTGAAATGACTGGTAGATGCACCAGCCGTACCCCCTACTGTGCCAACTTGCTGCATTTTAGCCGCTCGGTACTCCACTCATGTTGTGAGCATGCTAACAACAACAACAACCGCCATTCGCCACGAAGTGGCGGTGACGTCCCCACGGCGCTTGTGCCAAGCGATGTGCACGTTAAGGCCACGTGAAGTGTCAAACACCCGCTGGCAGGAGGTCACGGGGCAGACCCAGGTGCCATGGGTCGATTTGAGATGTCTGGTCGATGCACCACCTGTGCCGCCTACTGTGTCAACTTGCTTTGTTTTAGCCGCCCGGCGCTCTGCTCGTTGTTGTGACCCGTTGCTCCTCTGCCGTTTATTGTTGCTGGAGGGCGACTGCCTCCAACTGCCCAGTAGCATCTTGACACTTGGTATCAGTCATCGGCAAGTCCACTCAGATCCACATCATTCTTGTTACAACATCACTCTATCTCTTATCTAGCCTGTGCCGCGCCCATTTAGCCCCCTCTATCTAGCCGAAAAAAAGTTGTTTCGGCATGTGGTGGCTGGGCATGCGGGCTACATGACCCAGCCAACGCACCCTTGTCTTCCAGAGGAGCTCACCGATGGGACTTTGTCCAGATATTTCAAGGATTTGTGAACTCCTCACACAATCTAGCCAGGTTAAACCCAGGATGAATTTTAGGCAGGCCAGCGTAAACGTTTATAACTGGCAAAGATGTTCCATTTGGGGAGTCTATGTTTCGCAAGCGTAGAGAAGGGAGGGCATAACCGTGGATCAGCAGAAACAAAGCTTCTTGTGGAGCGAAAGACCAGGTAGCTTCCACACAGCGTTACGCAGCCGATGAAAAGATAATGCCGCTCGACTGATTCGGAGTGAGACCTCTGCTGTGAAACCAGAGCCGGTCATGAGCACACTGCCCAGGTTTGGAAAACTCTCCACTCTCTCCACAACTGCCCTATCGCCAATTGAGAGTTGTGGGGGTGGAGTGTCTGATGCTTTAAAATACCCAGGCAGGTGCTTAGTTTTGGTGGGGCTGATTGTAAGGCCCCACCTCTTAGTGGCATACTCCAGGTTCAGCAGCAGTGCCTCCAACTCCTCTGAGTGAGCAGCAATCACCAGATCATCGGCATACGTAACATTGTTGACCAATACAGAGCCATCCCTTTACCGCACCAGGGCATCGATCAGCCTCCCATTGTATCTGTACCAGATGGAAATTCCTCTGGTACAGCCATCGAGGGCTTCAAGAACTACTTGATCGAAATCGATGTTAAATAATGTGGGAGCCAGAGGACATCCCTGTCGCACCCCAAGGTGAACAGGGAATGGCTCCGACTCCCGGCCACATAGTTTTACCCGGGCCTGCTCACCATCATGAAGATTCTTAATGATTGTGAGCAGAGAGTCAGGGACTCAGAAAGCACGAAGAACAACCCAGAGCCCAGGCCTACTGATGGTATCATAGGCCTTGACCAGGTCAATAAAGCAGAGATGTAGGTCTTGTTGGAATTCCTACACTTCTGCTGTAGCAGACGTGCTAGCCACACAAAAGATAAAGATCCCCCATATAGCCTTAACATACTATGGGGGCAAGTGCTGTTAGCGAGCACGTGCTAGCACACACACACGGACATAGACTTCGCGTTTATATTTATACTGAGCTGCATTGACCCTCCCCAAGCCCATCTCAAGCCCATCGCATAGCTTCTCCTGCATCACTTGCCGTCATTGGTTCGCCTGCAATGACTGAAATGACGCGTGCCGCTCTTCCTTCTGTTGACATCCAACCAACCGTTCCAACGTGCAACCATCCCACCGCTATTTTAGCGATATAATTTATTACACCACTTGCGTATAAACTTGCATTGTAATTAGAACATGGTGCATACATTACTCTACTGTTGTAAGTTACAGTGCCACCTCTCTCCAGTTAATGTACTTGAAGCCCCAACGAAACGTCAGCTATTGTAATGCAGGTTTAATTAACGTTCCACTAATTAATGATGCACTGTAGTGGATCACGAGGGAGGGGTGTGAGGTGGCTGAACCCCAATGCAAAATCTTAACGTTTCAAACCCTGTATCTCTTAAATGCTCAATATTAGTGAACCATGTTTCAGAATAACATGTAATCAATATCTATAACCGTGTACAGTACACGTACTGTATTTATATTTTCTTCACACCAATTTTTTCCCCGCACGCGATAATGGCACATTTTGCAGCAGGTTCGCTCGTTCGATACTGCACCGCCATTTCATATTTGACGGGGGAGGGAGGGGAAATCGCTGATACTTGGCCACATTTTATCATCCAAACCTCCTGATAATAGTTTTCGGTCAGAAAAACAGGACCCTGCGGGGTGGGCTGGTAGGAATAATACTAATACCGGTACAGGGATATCGACCGCACACACACGCGCACACACACACGCACATACGCGCACACACACACATACACGTACACACGCACACACACACACGCACACACACATGCACGCACGCACACGTAATGAATTTGTGTTGCTACGCTTCCAGTTCGCCGTGAATAACGATCCGAAGCCCAATAGCGCCCATTCATCACGCCGCTCGAGTGGGCCGGACACGCACACACGCACGCACACACACGCACACAGTCACACATATACACACACGCAAGCACACACGCACACACAGACACGCACACACACGCGCATACACACGCACGCAAACACACACGCACGCACACACACACGCGCATACATACGCACACACACACGCACACAGTCACACACGCACGCACGCGCACACACGCGCACACACACACGCACCTCTCACCTACAAGGCAGCGGTCGCCGCTTCTCCTCCCACATCTCTCGTCGCGGCAGCTGTAACGATGGTGCAAGTTTGTTTTTATCATCAATTCCTCCTCCACCCCTCCCCGCCACTGTTCACCCACCAGAATAAATGAGTTCGCCCATAGTCAGTCGATCAAAAAGTTTCGCCGTGAGGCGCCGGAAGCGACGGCCATCTTGTTTAATTCACAGATCGCAGGGGGAGCGGGCGGCCATCTTGTCGGACAGGGTCATGCCAAGTGTTTGCAGTAGGGGGCGATGTTGATACACGGACGGACGGACGGACGATATAATCTATTGGTGGTCTGGTCCACTTCGTTCCTACCAGTATAACAAACATATATACACAGGTTATAAAGTGTAAAACTTATGATGCATAAGCATGGGTTTTCTTGCTAAAATATCGAACAATAAATCCGTAGAAATGTTTTGTTCTTTCTGAAAAATAATGGATGATAAATTATTGCCGCATAAGTATTTTTTTCCTGGTATCATTGCTATATGTAACATACAGTATGTATATACCTTGTCTTCTTGTAGGAGACGATAAGGCTGACGTGCAGTAGCCACATGAATGTGTGCTACGCGATGACGCGCTAGTGCACCCGCTACTTAGCAACGCAGCTCTGAAGTGCATGTGCCGAGTCTCTTCGAGGTCCAAGCCCGCGGGACACGTACTATCATTGCTGACTGTGCGAGACCTAAATCACTAATGTAAACACAGATGAATAGAATGAAGGTACCTTTACAACGGTGTTCTTCACTAATGTTCAGAGGGGGGTGCCACTTTCGCCGATAAGAAATCATCAGATTGAGGGCCGCCACACATTTGAAGGCATTGGGGTTTGACAGCAGCACGATGATGGGGGTGGGGAGGTGTTTTCACATTTTGTGTGTTTGTCGGGTGCTGCACTAAAGGCCACCAGCGCCTGTTGGCCTTGCAATCAAGAACATTACTATACATTTTTGAGGGTTCTGTTGATGCCTGTTTCGCTGAGAACTAAATTGACATCCGTAAAATAAAATTGGGTTGATCGTTGTTAATTCCCAGGGATCGGAGAATTGTTTTTCTTCAGTGGTACATTTATATATACGCTATGTAAATATATACGCTATGTAAATATACCCGTTATCCAGAAAAGCTACCACACAGAGTCTTGAGACTACTGTTCTCATATTTACTAGTTTCGTATATTAATATTCCCATATGTATATTATGAATGCATTATAATAACCGTAGTACCTTTTCGCAGTAAACCATGGTTATTTTGCAGAAATCTGAAATTACAAACATAAATTTTATATACAGTATACTACAATCAGGGTTATAATTCTGTTAAAATTATCATGCTGATTTCTCCCATTTATATAATTCAGGTCGGCATCTGATCCGATTTTCATTTCTGGATCCTGCTGATTGTCGGCTAATATCCATCCACATCCAATCCGGACTCGAATTTGGTTGCAATTCCATTCTTGTTTCGCACGTTCGGAGGCAGCATTTCTTATCCACACATTTTCTTAAACTCTTCATTACATTCTCTACTCCACCCCATTGACCACCCCCGCTTCAATGCAGGTAAGAGATGCATTTAATTTCACGAACCGTTTCGTATGTTGCTGAACGCAAAACGTCGCTGTCTGGACAAGCAGTGTTGTGGGATGCAGGACCATGCAATCATTCCTTGCCGTTGTCGTGCGTTCACCATGTGAAAAAGAGTTGGTATATTTGAAATGCTTCATTACACGGAATGCAATGTTCAAGATTTAAAACGTTGGTATATTTTAAATGCTTCATTACACGGAACGCAATGTTCAAGATTTAAAACGTTGTCGACTTGGCTTCGCTTTCAAACTGTTGTGTGGAGGATGCAGTGTTACCCTAACATTTCCTTGATTGACGTGAATGCAAAAAAACCCGCCGTGTCTCAAGGACTCTTGTCACTGCTGACTCAGGTCGGCCATGTCAGAGGTAAGTAATGTGGCCCATTGAAATTGAGGTTTTAATCATGTTGGTCGTTTTCTCCGTGCGTGCTCCTGTGCCCTCTGTTCATTTTTCCATGCAGGCAAAAGCAAAGAAGCCGAGATCAAGAGGATTAATAAGGAGCTTGCTAATATTCGCTCCAAATTCAAAGGTGAGTTTCGTCACTTCCCTGCCGTTGCTGCTAATCTGTATAAAATGTTTACAAATTGGCGATATCTCCGAGCAATTTTGTAAGTCTCGAGTTAAACGGCGTCACTTTGATCCTCCGGTGTGTCATCGGTGGGCCAGCACAGGCAAAGGTGCTTACTAATGAGGAAGAAGGGCTTTATTTGCAAATTATTCACAAGAAAAACCGGATGACTTGGAGGAAAATCCATGCGACGAGGGAGCGTGAACTCTGTAAGACGTTAACTGCATCTCTCTAATGTGTCTGCGAACTCTGCCACCTTATCTGCTCCAAGCCTTTCAATTGTAATCGCTTAAAGACTCTGCTAATTCTAGATTTGAAGCTTTCGTGACTGCAGGAATCCATACTCTTTGGTTCTTTCGGTAAAGTCACGTGGGTAGAAATAAAAAAAAACTCTGCTAATTACAAGTCTGCCTCGTCAAATCTGTAGAAAACATACAAAAAGGCCGCCGCTGATTTGTAGTCCTCACTCCACCAAAATGTTTTATTAGTCCCCACAATCATACCATCACTCATAATGAGGTGAGCATGATGTGATCCCGCACCTCGGATGAGCACGGTTGGCTGTGCACGGTGCGAAAGAAGTTCGTCGTACATTCCTACACGCAGCATGGCCGTTGGTGTTTTATGACGTGTGTACGCTGCCTACTGCATTCCCTCGGCATGTGTGAGGTTCCTGACTCGGCTGGGGTAGAGAAGCTATGAGGTTTGATTTTAAATGTTTCCAAGGTGGTATTTCTTAAAAAATGTACGCGGCTGTCGAAGTGACGTCAGACTGTTGCTTCACATTGCATCAGTAGGGTGCCAGGTGCCATGTGCCATGACGCGCAAAGGTGTGCTGCTGCTCGCAAGCAGCAGGGAGGCGCGCAACTCATGTCGTGCCTTGCGTCCAAGTCACGTGCAATGCGACTCGGTCACATGGCACGAACAACGCTCTTAAGCTTGTCTGCGCTCCCCTGGTCGGTAGCTTAATTTGTGTTTATTGTTGTTTAAGCCATCAACTCAAAACAGCCTTGTGTTTTAAGTGTGGTCATCTTAACAGGCAGCAAGTCTTCGTTTTCTTCTTCCGTATGGCTGCTGACGTAGATGCAGAGCAACAACTACTACATTTTAACATTTTGAAGTGGCCAACCCAGATAACCGCATCAGGAGCAGCGGAATGTTATCGCAGTGATGTCCCCTTCCTATTTGTGGATCGGGCATTTTGTCGTTATATACGTTGTACGGTCTGTTCTGGATGACCACAGTCATACACTACTGGAGAGTTTTTAACTTTCCATTTGTGCATCAGGCATCTGCATCTGCCATGGTTTGTGCATTGGATGCAATTTAGGCTGGACCTTGAGCTTCGTGGAAGACCAAACCCAGTGATATTCTGCTCTGGGTCTTTCACAAGGTGTTTGTTTGCGAGCTCATTTGATCTCAATTCAGCTCTCCAAGCTTCATCGGGGTTGAATTCACATTTTTGAAGGTTAAGCGCATGTGTCCAAAAGGGCCTTACGTGACTTCAAGCGGTGACGAGGGACGTTATTGAGGCGCTGATGAATGGGACGGGCAGCAGTGAAACGGAGACGGCTGTAGACCAGTTTCATCATCATTAGGCCTCATCAGTGGAGTCGGCATTGTTGACTGCTGCCCTATGGCCTGCGAGTGTATATATGCAGAGGGATTATCTTTACACTTTGGGGACCCCTACCCCCCCCTCCCCTCCCTCAGCACAAATCCAAAGCTTTCTATAAATAAATATAAAACCCCATCACAACAGGAACGTGCGTGCGGACTGGAAACAAATTTAAATAACAACACATGGTTGCTGACAAAACAGCAGGAAGGCACTACCATCATGCCTTGCATGCATGTCACGTGACCACCACATTGCATGTACAATGCTGTCAGCCTTGTCTCTAAACCACCAGACTTTGATATATCGCTCGTAACGTTATTACATGCTTTTTTCTCATTTAATGAAGCTTCATGCACACGTCTGGCAGCCTGGAACACAAAGCTTTTAACTATGTTAGTTCAAAACGATATCTAAATTAAGCACTTTTTTCTGGAGACAAGTTAATAGCAAGAGAAAATGCATGCAGACCAGAAACAAATGATAATTGTTTTAACAACGAAGTGTCTTTAAACAGCAAAACATTTTGTAATCCCAGTATATTTTGCTTATCCAAGCTGACACCACAACATTTTTGTTGTATTCTGCACTCAGCCTTGTGACAGCCATCAGCTCACAATAGATGAGGTGGTGGCAATTGTGTTTTTCTTTATTATGTCTCTTCAGTACCTTATAGCCATAATTGCCTCCTGTTGTTATTTGTGCCCAGGGGGGGTGGTGTATATATTAACCAGTCCTCCACTGCAGACATATTCGGCATGGCCTAAGGGGCGAGAACCTACATCAATTCGTAATTTGTTCTCAGCCTGTCAACATTTTTGGCTGCAACTTGGAAGTGTGCCTCTTGAGCGGACAGAAAAGTTCGTAAAAAAAACACACATTGTGCTTTGCCCCCATTTTTTTAAGCTTTTACAAAGCTGGAAAAACAACAAGAAAGTATCATCTCGTGCACCAGTGGCAGGAAAGCATGCAGGGATTCATGTCAATTTTGTTGGTGACATCTGTTATGCTTGATACAAAACCATATTAACAATGTATTATAGCTGCCTTTGAAATATCTTTCCTGTCCTACATATCTGTTACACTCTTCGCACACTCCCTTCATAATGCCATGTGAGTACTCGGAAGCAACCTTTCGGCACGGCAGTTCACCATCCACGTCAGTTAGTTGCGAGTTTGACTCCATGCTTTCGGCGTGGCTTTTTACCGTCGGGTTAGCAGTGAGTTTCACTCGGAAGGTTCAGTTTTGGTTCAATATACCTAGGCTCGTTCAAATTCTGAGCGATTGAAATCGGATCATGTGCCGCAGCTGGATGGATCGTTGCGTAGTGGGACCGTAAAGGATACACGACAGCCGCTTTGGGTGAGTCCTTCTCCAGCAGTGGGTCGATGGTGGCTAGTGAAGATGATGAGTGTACCATCTGCCTGCGTGCTGCAGCTATAAGGATTGAAATACTAACGGTAACGAAATTGGAACTAAAGCTGAAAAGTTTACGTGCAAAAGCATTGAGAAATGAGCGGTCAGAATTGCACTTCTACTTCAGCAACGTCATTGTCAAGAGGCGCACATGGGCTTGTAAAAGAGTTAAAGGTCACGGGCCACCTGATGTTTAGGTGTGCCGCTCACGGACGTCGTGAGGTGCTGCGTTCACCAAGTGGGAGTCCTGTTATTCTGGTTGTTAGCGCGGCGGCCTCTTGGCGTTTGTTTATGGATTCCAGTGTGCGGAGGGGAAAACTAAACGTGTAATACTGACTGCATATCTTTACGTCAGTATTCTGCAACCTAATTAAAACAACACCGTACCGTTTTTGGGGCTGCATCTTAAAGTTTAAGCGACGTGTTTTTTAGGTTGTTAGTGTTCGAGACTGACAAAACAAGTTGGGGGGTTTTAAATTATACTTGAAGATTTGATGGGTTAAACAACAGTCCAGAGCTGTTTTCATACCAACCTTGTGTGTGTGTGTATATATACACGCAAAACACATCTTGAGCAGGTGACCAAGGAGAGAAGAGAGCTCTGATTTTGGCGGCAAGGGATGCGGGTTTGGACGCTTAATGCTTTTCCTGCAAAATCAGCAAGTTACTTGGGCTTGCGTCACAACCAGCAGCGATGTCAGCATCACTCTTCCTGCGTAATTGGGAAGTGGTGTTTTTATTGTTTTAGCCGCTCTGTGTTTTGCACGACCACGTACCAAGAAAATATGTTGCGCAATGCCCTTCAAGCTCGCTTAAAAAAAAAAGTGGCCGGGTGACTCGGAAGATAGAGCGCTGAGCTGGCACCTCGTAATATCCGGGGTTTCATTCCAGGAAACTGTCTGTAATGTTGTTTATTGTGCCCCTGATAACCAATGTCTTCACACACAAAAACCTAATAAAATGCGGTTTAGCATTGAATTCATCTAAATTCCAGCTTTTGTTAATAACAAAACAAATGCTGGGTTGGATAGTGCTGCCCCCTCGTAGGTAAGAGATCACGTATAGAGCAGTCGGAAGCAGTTCTGTGATACCTCCTTCCGTGGACCGTTATCTAACGCGGGGTGAGACTCTCATCCGCGAGAGTTCCCATTTGTGTTCTTTGCCTTCACGGTGCCGTTTGTTGCTGGCCGCTTGACAATATGTTGCCTTTGGGCCTGTGCTTGGCAACTCTTTTTCAACAAATATATATATGTACACTTGACCACATAGGAAAACTGCATCCTATGTTTTTTCATGCGTGTCCATTCCTCTATGTCCGTGTGCTTGTAGGTGACAAGGCGTTGGATGGATACAGCAAGAAGAAGTATGTGTGCAAGCTGCTGTTTATTTTTCTTCTGGGCCATGACATTGACTTCGGGCACATGGAGGCTGTCAATCTGCTCAGCTCCAACAAATACACTGAAAAACAGATTGTAAGTGGCATGTACGCACACGGTAACGGCACTGCCCCAATGTCGATGGCCTCGCCATCGTGAGCGGGATTCGAGCTCCAGCTTAATCATGCCCGACGGTGGCTAGGAACGTTTGTCCCCTGCCACTGTTTTTGGTCTTGAGCGGAAATCGAGCGCAGGTCGCCGGGTTCATAGAGCGATGCGCTTCGCACTACACCCATGCTTAACACACATACACGTGGATGGGTGGGACTTCATGCCTCTGCTCAACAGCAGGTGTCAGGAGCATCATCGTCATAAAGATCATCGGCAGATACAGCGGCACCATTAGAATCATCGTGCTGACGCTGTGGTCACACGAAGCTGTTGGACGCGCAAGCAGCCGTAACTGCCCAATGTCCGTCATTTAAAAATGTCTTTCAACGTGACTTTTCACAGATTATTGCAATACTTTGAACATATTTTCACAGCCCTACAGTAATATGTACACGCGTTAATGCGTGCACGCGCACGCGCGGTTTCTTAGACATGCATACCAGGATGTACACATGTACTGTAAGTTCTCGCTTAACGCGTGTTCACGCACCGCGTTTTCTTGGCGATGCAGTTCTTTTAATGCGGTAACACTTTTCGCACAACGGAGAACGCGTGCCATTATAATGTGGAATTTTGCCCGTTATAACACTGTTTCTGAGCGGTCGATGACGAAGTATTTTCTTTAGCTGCGCGGCTAAACGAAATGATACAGTACGTGGAATGATACAGTACATGGCGGCGTACCCTCAACTCTGTTCTATCCCGCCATGGAATGAGTACATGCTGATTTTATCGTGCAAACTTGGTTCATATTTGCATTGCTTTATTATTTATTCATGCCCTGTAATGTGTAAACATGCAGTAATTTTTCACTTTGCACGATTTTGCTTGACTTGGCACTTTTCAGGAACGCATCTGTTGCGTCAAGCGGGGGAGTCGCCGCGTAGGCGTGCGTGCTGCAACGTGCGCTCGTGTGCGCGCGTGCAAACCCTTTTGTTCGTGCTCGCGTGAGGATTTCGCATCTCTTCCTCATTTTCCTGGACAGGGCTACCTGTTCATCTCGGTGCTTGTCAACTCCAACAGCGAGCTGATCAGGCTCATCAGCAATGCCATCCGCAACGACCTGTCGAGCCGCAACCCCATCTTCATCAACCTTGCCCTGCACTGCATCGCCAATGTGGGCAGTCGGGAGATGGCCGAGGCGCTGGCGTCTGAGGTCCCGAAGCTCCTCATCGCTTCGTACGTCCCGCCCTGTTTTTTTCACGCTTGCATGTGTGCGTGGCGTTTTTTCAATCGATCGATCTTTATATTATTACGTGCCAATATCGCCCGCAATTTAAAGTAGGCGTCGGGGCACATTGCACAGCGGAATGGTACAGGTGGGGGGGTATATGAAACTTGTCACGACCTCAGCGGCTAACACAGACTGAGCAAAGTAGATTGCAAGCATGCGCAACGAATAACGTTAAGAAAAAAAGTTTATGAACTAAAAAGTAAAGAAGCAGTTTTTTTCTCCCTTAAATGTTTAGTTTTAATGGGAAGGCAAGTCTTAAGAAGAGTTAGTTTCTATAATCTATTATTGTTATTATTATGCTTGCATACCTAGGAAAGACTCGCTGAGTCTCAAGACTTTATTTTCAGGAGGGTCCCACCAAGTAGTCGTAGTAGGGAGGCGATGTTGTTGCCCCTGCTGCTGTATTCATCCCAATTGACTAATTTACCGGTACATTTGCAGCATTGGGATGTCTCGAGAGTGGCCGCATATTACAAAACTATTTAAGCTGTTTTTGTTTTACCAGGTAAGGCCCACTAAGCTACATGGCTCCTTTTCAGAAACGACCTGGCCACTAATGATAGCCCAACGTAGTAGCTTATCACGTGGAAATTTATAGCAGCAACCAAATACCCTGAACGTGTGATGTCGATTCTAAATGTAGAGGGAAAAACCGCAGGACCCGGAGAAAAATCCACGCGACCATGGGGAAAGGACATGTAAATTACAAATATATAGGTGTCGGGATCAAACATACAACCTCCTGTCTACCAGGCGAGGTAGTGAACATCTCTCCACCGTGTGGGGCCCTTGAGCTTGTAACCCACTGAATCCTGGAGGAGTGATGGTTCAGTGGTTATCTCAGTGTGCAATCCCACTGTCCCAGGATTGTTATCCTATTATTTTCTTGCGCACGATGGCACCAATAAGTTCAGCAGCTGAATGCCAACATCGGGGTCTGCTAGCCACGAGGAGAGGGCTTCAGGAGAGAGTTCGTTTATCGTTTTGCAATACCTCCGTTTGCAGCGGTTGACTCTGTGGTTTTAAAGTTGATGGCACCGCAACGTGCACGCGTGTGTTTATTTGTTTGCGCGTACGGCGGTGTGAAACAGAGACACAATGGACAGCGTGAAGCAGAGCGCCGCACTGTGCTTGCTGCGGCTTTACCGCACCTCGCCGGACGTGATCCCCGTGGGAGACTGGACATCGCGGGTTATCCACCTGTTAAACGACCAGCACATGGTACTAAACCCCGGCTCGCCCTCCTTCTCACGCTGATGCACACCACGTTTGAAAAATGTAATTATTTGTGTGGATGCTGCCTGCCATATTGATCCTGATAATGTTTGTGGTTTGGTGACTGATAAATGGGGTATGCTTGGGGGGGGGGGGGCACGGCGGCGAGATGTTAACTACCTTGCCTGGTGTACAGGAGGTTGTGCGTTCGATCCCGACCATGGCAATGCCTATATATTTGGAGCTTGCAAGTTCTCCCCGTGGTTGCGTGGATTTTTCTCCGGGTCCCCCAGTTTTTCCCTCCACATTTAGAAACATGCCTTTTGGAATATTTATCCTCAATACATTTCCACGTGATAAGCCACTTCGTTGGGCTTTCATTTGTGGCCACGTCGCTTATGAAAAAGAGCTACATAGCTCAGAGGGCCTTACTTGGTAAAATGAACGCTTGTTTCTAAATGTGGAGGAAAGAGCCGGAGGACCCGGAGAAAAACCCACACGACCACAGGGAGACAGAACACGCAAACTCCAAAAATACAGCCATCATCAGGGTCGAGATCGAACCCACGACCTCCTGTATCCCAGGCGAGGTAGTTGAGTGGGCTTGACAGCATGCGTCAACTGTTGCTATTTGTTCAGTGCGCAACACTTTTTTAATATGTCGCTTCTCTTCAGGGGGTGGTGACCGCAGCCACGAGTCTCATAACAGCGCTGGCCCAGAAGAACCCGGAGGAGTACAAGGGCAGCGTCTCGCTCGCCGTGTCGCGGCTCAGCAGGGTGCGTGTGCACACACTTGCCCCCCTCTCCCCCTCGGCCGTTGTCCTCGCTCAAAAACACGGGCGCGGAAACGACGTGTGGCTGACCATGTGCGATTCGTGCAAAACCCCACCCATCTCTTTTGATTTAAAGCTTTCGTGACTGCAGGGTTTCATATTCTTGGTTCTTTCGGTAAAGTCACGTAGAAGGAAAATAATAAAATAATATCAATAGTAAACAATAAAAATTCTCACAACGTTTCAGGTAAAACCGCCACTTTTTTCCAATTTTCTTGCTGTGGATTTCTCACCTGATGATGATTGCTTGTGTTGCAGTCGAAACGTCGTGAGAATTTGTATTGTTTTATATTAATATTATTTTATTATTTCCCTTCTACGTGACTTTACCGACAGAACCAAGAATATGAAACCCCACCCATGTCGTTACGATCTTGACTTGGTGCCCTCCGAAACCTTGCCCGGGCCTAAATGTTAGTACAACGGTGTGGTTGGTTGCAAGCGAGCGTTGTTATTGACGGGACAAAAGTGGCGAACGTGTGTCGTGCTGGCACACAGCATTGCCGCTACAATCAATAAATGCCATGTGGGTGCACCGTGGCGTAGCGATCGATGTACTTTCCTACAACGCTAATGGCAATTGGTATTTGAAATTACTATAGTCTTTCCTACGTCGGCTCCACTTTAAACTCTAAATTTCTTGGTGCGGTGTCATTGTTAATAAATAATTCACAGCCCTTTGCCAGTCCGCTGATGGATGAAGGCTTCTCTGTGCTATGTTAGTTGTGGGGCTTGTTTTAGCATACTTCACCACTCATTGCGGGTTGATGAAGACTGGCTAGAGGTGGGGGGGGGGGCAGTGGGAGCGTCGTCCCCCCCCCTCCCCACCGGTGAGGGGGGAGCAGTGGGTGGTAATGAGGACCGGTTCCTATACCGCTCAGCACTCGTATTAGCAGTGGGCAGGAATCTAACTCGGGTCGCCAGGTTCAGAGCACAAGTGTGATAGCCTCTCAGCCTCCGTGTCGTTATTAGCACTGGGGAAAGCAGTGTTACAGGGGGAGTTGATGTGTTTGGTATTTGTTGTCGAGTGCTTGTTACTGTGGTTGGCTGAGTAAAGTTGGTTGTATTTATCTGTTTTGCAATACTGTCGTCAGCGTGTACACCACACTACGATCTTGCAAATCATGCGATCAGTTGCTGGTCACGCATCCCCAATTGCCAATTGATAGATGAACCTGGCATGTATCCTGCTGTAATTTAAAATAAATAATACAGTCTGTCCAGAAAAGTGACGGCTTCTGTGTGTGTGTGGCATTGTGGGTGGAGCAGATCGTGACATCCTCTTACACAGATCTGCAGGACTACACGTACTATTTTGTGCCAGCGCCGTGGCTCTCTGTGAAGCTTCTGCGCCTGCTGCAGTGCTACCCACCACCCGGTGAGTCGGTCACTTTGGATCGCTACGCCGCGATGTTGCCCACGGGTGACGCGGCGCTCCCATAACACGCATAACACCAGGGTTATCCCCGGAGAATCGTAATTCGTGAGTTCATTTTTTTTTTGCGCTTGTGAAGAGCATTTACATTCGACAAATTAATTTGCTTGGCAATGTGTGGGGTGGTGGAGGGCATTAATGGTACAAAGTTGGCCACATCGTTACGTGGCTTATCACAAAAAAAATATTTATGAATGGCAGGGAGCCGTCTGCCAGTGCATCATGGTTCTCCAAATCACACATTGTCACGGTGAATATTATGTCGCAATAAGCATGTCATGCATGATGCTTTCAGTACATTACGTTTGCCTGACATGGTAATTCATGTAGTGCGGGCTGGTACGTCCCAGTTCCCCACGGTAGGACACAGCGAGACATCTCTCCTTATTCTTTACAGTGGCATTCTGCCTCACGGTATTTAACCGATGCTTTCGTAGTTCATCATTAACACTTTTGTTGTGCGCTCCTATTCACGTGTACTTTTCTGTGCACGCACACACGCACACCCACACACCCACGTGTGCGCCTGCATTCTCCCCCGTGTGCCCGCCTACTGCGTGACAGAGGACCCGGCAGTGCGCGGGCGTCTGAGCGAGTGCCTGGAGAACATCCTAAACAAGGCGCAGGAGCCGCCGAAGTCGAAGAAAGTGCAGCACTCCAATGCCAAGAACGCCGTGCTCTTTGAGGCCATCAACCTCATCATTCATCACGACAGGTGTGGGGGGGGCCCCCTTCCTCCTCCCCCCCTCTTGTTAACGTGGCCAATCGGGTGGGGCCCAGGTTTTGCTCAATTTTATGATGGAAGCGTCTTGATTGATTCGCTCCACACCCACGGGTTTCCGTGGCAAAAATGGCGTTCTATTTACGCTTCGTTGAGCTGACATTTGTGATGGCGAGGTCACTTCTGAAAAATAACTAATAGCTCAATGGGCTTTACCTGGTAAAATTATAGTAGTTTTATTTAGTATTTGTGATTTTCTTACCTTTCCTTTTTATTTTGGACTTCAGTTTTTTTGTTTTGTTTGTCATTGTAACATTCTGACCCACCTGACTGGACATCTGTGAAAAAGAGCTTCATAGCTCATCGGATTTCTCCAGGATAAATAAATATTCTGATTCTATTTTAACAGGTTGTTGCATTATTGCACAACATATCACATCTGCATTATTTTACGATGAGGGTGTTGGGATGATGATGACGACGACGACGACGATGATGACAGTGATGCGGCTACTGATGAGGATGATTACGGTACAGTGATCACCGGTGTAATTGGTGGCATCTCTCTCTGTTCCCCTCCGCTCCAGCGAACCAAATTTGCTGGTGCGCGCCTGCAACCAACTGGGCCAGTTCCTCCAGCACCGTGAGACGAACCTGCGCTACTTGGCCCTGGAGAGCATGTGCCTGCTGGCATCGTCGGAGTTCTCGCACGAGGCGGTCAAGAAGCACCAGGAAACCGTCATCAATGCCCTCAAGGTACGTGCTTGCTCCTCCGTCATCGTGCTGCCGTTACAAATCATCTGTGCCTTGGCCAATAAGGGCGCTGCGGTGGTGAATGTTAATTACTTCGCCCGGTATACAAGAGGTTGTGGGTTCGATCCAGACCCTGACACCTGAGGTATATTGGAGTTTGCGTGTGTCTTTCCCCGTGGGCACGTCCGCGTCCTCCGTTTTTCCCCTCCAGATGTATAATTGACATGCGTTTCGAGCAGTGGTTTTTAACCTGGGGTGCACGCCACCCCCTTGGGGTGTGAGATGTCCTTTTTATGAACCAACGGGTGGTGCAGGCTGTCGTCAAGGTTATAAGCAGCACTGGTGTAGAGTATTTGACTGCTATAAATATCCATGTGATGAGAAACTTCATTGGGCTATCATTTGTGGCCAGGTCGCTTCTGAAAAGAGCTGTATAGCTCAGTGGGTCTTGCCTGGTAAAATAAAAAAAATTGTTTTAAAAATAATTAATAACTAATGTTAGTGACTGCTGCGGGCTGGTGCCAGCAAAACAACTCACCGGCTAACTGGCTGAACGTGTTTCCCCGTGTAACAAATAATCCAATGAGTTGCATGGCGGAAGAATTTCGGCAGACTTATAATAGCGAGTCTGATGAGGAGGGAATAACGTATACAGAAGACTGACCACACGGTTAATTAAAAATTGCTCGAAATTTGACATTTGTGCTCCTCATGAATGTAATTGCTTCGCTAAAATATTTTAAACATTTTTGAGAATATAAAAAAAGCCTCGCCAATGCAAATTCTCTTGTACACCGGTCCATACTTGTCTTGAAATCAATGCCGACACACAGGGTCAGTGCTACACCTGTAAAAAACAGACCCCCCCCCTCCCCACCACTGATTGTCTGCTCAGTTTAAGTTAAATTAACCGAAACGATAGATCGGTTTGCTGCTTAATTCCCTTAAATTAAAAGAAAAAACTGCTGACTTTGTTGTTCCGCATTAAGTAAAAAATATTGTAACATTCTCTCGCTTCTCTGACATATCAAAATCAAATCTCCGCAATGCCCCTTTGCTGCCCTGCGTGGTGATGGAGCAGACCGAGAGGGATGTGAGCGTCCGCCAGCGAGCCGTGGACCTGCTCTACGCCATGTGCGACCGTAGCAATGCACAGGAGATCACCTCCGAAATGCTCAACTACCTGGAGACAGCCGACTACTCGATCCGGGAGGAGATGGTGTGTAAAAACTCATTTGTGTCCGTGTACTTATCTGCTCCGTCGCTCACTGTCATATGTGGCCAGGTCGCTTCTGAAAAATTTGTTAATACCTCGGTGAGCTTTACCTGTTAGGATGGGGCTGGTTTAGTTGTATTGGTATGTGTGTGTGTTGGGGTGATTTTGTTTACCTTTCTTGTACTTTGCACAACTATCGTTCTTACCCGTCCCTACTGGACATCTGTGAAAAAGAGCATTATAGCTCATCGGATTCCTTGACTATAAATACAGATTCTGATTTATATATTTTGGCGGCGACAGGGCCCAGGGTTGGCGCGTCAGCTGCTCGTTGCAAATGACCGCGGTTCAAATCCAGCAGGCTGTCCTGGTTAATAGACTCGTATAGCCTTACTAGACTGTTGGGGTAAGTGCTGTCGGCGAGTAGCACCTATGAAAGCCGGGACGGCACACTTAAGGGGGTGGGTGGCCAGCACCACGCCCGGCCGCGTTTTGTCTCCCGAGTGCCGATGTTTACACATCGCACCAGGTGCTCATTTGAAGCCGAGTCGACCTAGGGGAGACCCATTAATTATTGGTTCGGATATTCGTCACCATTGTTGGCCGTGAGCAGGAATCTAACTCGGGTCTCCGGGTTTGTAACGCAGCGCGTTGACCGCCACGCTACCGGTGACGGGGCCCAGTGTTGGCACGTTAGCTGCTCATTGCAGAGGTCCGCGGTTCAAATCCAGCAGGCTGCCCTGGTTAATAGTACCGCATGTGTTTTGACCGTAACGTAGGCGTAGTTTGGTTCACAGTGGATGTTCCATATCCCGTGAATAGTCCATTCTTGTGCTGGCACCTTGGTCTACATTTTTCCGAATTGTAACATTTTTCTCCCAAATTACTTAAATCGTCATCGATACTGCAAAACTTAACAGGACCCTCGTGAAAGACAGTTGAGATTCAGTGGGGCTTTTCCGGGTTAACAAGTGTGTAACAATATTTAATTCAGCAGTGTAATTTGTGTTTAAGCCAATGTGCTCAAGGCTTTATGCACGCTACTCATTATTCTCCGATGTACCATAACAAAGTGTTTTAAAGGAACTAAAATGTATTAACTTTTTCAGTGTGTAAATACATTATTGGGTAATGTAGTATTTCTGTAACAGTTATAATCCAATCACCATCAATGAGATTTGGCCATTAACCAAAGAAATCCAATCATCTGTAAATTGGATTTGGATCTCATCAGATTGAATTGTGATTGGGTCTGGTTATACCTAACCCATGCACCTCCTTCCTGTAAGTGACCGTTACCATTTTATGCACTTTTTTACACGGTGCCACCAGAACTTGGACAGCATTTTCCCTCTCCTCATTTTGTAAGAAATGAGAGCCTGTATCCCGTGCATTAACACCAGCATTCTAACACACGTCGCCCAACGTGAAGGGGTGCTTGCCCACACCTCAAGTTTTGTGCACACGGTGGCTAGGAGATGTTAACTACCTCGCCTGGTATACAGGAGGCTGTGGGTTCGATTCCGACCCTGACGCTGCTGTATATTTGGAGTTTGCATGTTCTTCTCGTGGTCGTATGGATTTTTCTCCAGGTCCTCCGGTTTTTCCCTCCAAATTTAGAAACGTGCGTTCAGAGTATTTGGCTGCGATAAATTTCCACGCGATAAGCCACTTCGTTGGGCTATCATTTGTGATAGCCAGGTCGCTTCTGAAAGAGCCACGTAGCTCAGTGGGCCTTACCTGGTAAAATAAAAAATAGTTTCGTTCATAGTTTTTTCGTAATAGATGCTGGTCGGCATATACCTATTCCAGCAGTCCCGTGTAAACTATTCGCTTTGTTTTAAGTGGTATCATCAAGGTTTTCATTAGGGCCAAGTGGGTGTAAATTAAAACTCGCCCGGTCTGACGTGTTACCCTTGGCCAGACAATGCTCGTTTGTCATTGCCTGCTTCCAGTTCAGTTGATAAATGAATGCCGCGAATATCTTTGAGGATTGTGTTAATCGATGTGCTGGCGCATCGTGCTTGCACATCGATTAACTTTAACCAAGCCCAGTACAAGCCCGAGTCGTACTCTACCGCGGCTGCAAGCTTGCAGGGTACAGGGCGGGCGGCGTGTATTGTCGATGGTTGTAATTGAGATAATATTCGCACTAACGATGAGGACTGTCGTGTTAATTGTAATCATTGTAGCAGTGGCTGTTGTATTGGTCACCAGTGTGGGTGATGATGGTGGTTGTGCTGGTGTTTAGGATGAGTTGAACAATCTGTGATGTAAAAAAAAAATCTACGCATTTATCAGTGTTAATTTTTCTTGTTTCTGCACCACTGCCAATGCAGCAGCGTCGCCAAATAATTTTCCTGATGATTGTCGTAGTGGTATCGATAATATTGGCAATACGTTTGAGGGCTTAAATGCCAATTTAGAGGTCTGCTGCCTACGACAAGAGGGCTTCGTGGAGAGAGTTTGTGTGGCTTTGCTATTCCTGATGCTTCATTCACGATGGTGACGACAACAAAGCTGTTGCCAACGATGGGTGGCGGCTGTCGTGTGACCCCCGCCTCCCCGCGTGCAGGTGCTGAAGGTGGCGATCTTGGCGGAGCGGTACGCGGTGGATTACACGTGGTACGTGGACACCATACTCAACCTCATCCGCATCGCAGGCGACTACGTGAGCGAAGAAGTGTGGTACCGCGTCATCCAGATCGTCACGAACCGCGACGACGTGCAGGGCTACGCTGCCAAGACCGTCTTTGAGGTACGCGCTCGTTTCTCAGGAAGTCAGGATAACCGCGTCATCTGACTGGCGCTTTTCTTTTTAAATAGGTGTCATGACCTTGCCGAAATGACCAGCGAGATTTGCACGAGATATTAACAGCCACTACAAATTATTGTTTTTTGTGTGTGTTTAGTTTGTTTTGTTTCCCCCGCACCTCCCATTAGCATGGTTGGCTACGTACGGTGCGAAAGAAGCTCTACTTGCATACATATTATTTTGTAATTTTATTATAATTCATCTGGGCCAATGAGTAACATAACATGAGATATCGGGTTTTCATTGTGGTCCAAATAATGAATTTCCTTCAGAATGAGTTGTTGATTGGAAAATAAATTGCTATATTTATGTCGAAGCTCTGCTTGTCTACAAAGATATAGAAGAACCGATCTCAGATAAGAGGACGAAGGAATAAAGTCTGTTGTGCCGTGGGCTTACTAAATCATTCATGGCCCGGGTAACCTTTAAGGCACCGTGTCCAGAAGTCATGCTGGGCATTGTCACTGGTGCCCAGGGCTCTAGTCAACTGAAATATATCGAATTATGCTTGTTTTTGTTATCAGTCTGTTATACAAATAATTATTGGCAAGCCTTTTTATCGTTCGTGAGATGAATGCAATTATAGTCCAGTTTAGGGCTTTATAGTCTACGTGCTGTTTTTTAAAGCATTACATTGGGCTAATTTTAAGTGTGCAGCTCTGAGCAAGTGGTGCGTGTGTTGTGCACTCTGTGTGTGTGTGTGTACAGGCACTGCAGGCCCCAGCATGCCATGAAAACATGGTCAAGGTGGGCGGTTACATCTTGGGAGAATTCGGAAATCTCATCGCTGGAGACCCTCGCTCCAGGTGTGTGTCCTTGTGTACGCCTTTTTTTCTGGATTAGGTCTACGTGGGCTGCTCTCGTCAGGGAGCATAAACCATCGCGTGAACACCGGTCTCCCTGGCAGCGGATTGTAGCGAGCCATCGTACAAAGACGGTCAACGCATCGCGCGGTTTTAGATGCGCTTCTGCGGCCATCTGGAACGCTCTTCCTTCTGTTATTAGGAAGCCACTGGAGCTATGCACTTTTAAATCTAGACTTAAAACTAATTTCTTTAAAACTGCTTAATGTGTTTAGTTTTTGTCCTTCCTCTGCACCTCGGATTCGCGCAGTTGACTACGTACGGTGCGAAATAAGTTCTACATACATGATCTTACAATCGCAGCTTAAAGGAGTTTATAAGCGATATTGTCTAAACCAAAACGTACCACGGAAAGGGCTTGTGAGCAACTCGCCTCTTTTCGATTTTTTTCAAAGAGGTCAAGAAAATCGGGAATGGAATTCTAACATCTGACTCTGTTCCTTGTATCGCGTGTCTGTCTCCCGCCGCCACCCACCCTTGACAATGTGTCACAGCCTGTCACCATGAACAACATCACGTACTCGTCTGTCCTCGCTCCTTTACCCCACCATACCCATCACTCACTGCCTTACCCGCCCTGGCCCCCTAAACATGACCAGCTTCATCAGTGCCTCTGTCGAACTGGTAACATCCCCACAACTCTCAAGGCTGCTGCTATTACTCCATTCTACCAATTCATATTTTGGTCTCAATTTATTTTCTCTGATCCCTCCAAAAAAATGTCCCCGCCCCCCCCCCCCCCCTTTGTGGTCTGGATGACCTAGTACAATGTGGTTTCCGCCAAAGCCATTCTTTTAAAAATGCTCTCCAACATGCGGTAAATGACTTTATTCATCCTTCAGCGCTGCTTCTCCTAGGCCTCTGCTGCGTTTGACGCTGTAGGCCACTCCATCCACTCGCTCCTCTCTTTGTGCACTTCCGTAACATTTAGAGGACTCCGTCACACTTCCCTTCTGGTTTCCCATTTACCTTCCAAAACCGCTGCTATGTTTCCATGCAGGGGCCGTCTTCCTGTCAGACACACCTGTGTGTGCAGCGGTGTCTCACACAGCGCCATCCTCGGCTCCTTGCTCTTCTCAATATACTCGCTCTCCTGCTTGGCAATATGATACGTGAGCCATCACTTCTATGCTGAAGGCACCCAGCTATTGACTCCATAAACCCAGCTTCACTGTCCACTCATAGTTTTTTTTTTTAATATTCATCATAACTTTGAAACAACTGGGTTCCATCTGTTTCTAATAGAATCTGCTCTGTTCGTCCCATAACCGGTCCGAGAATCTCCAACACTCTTTAAGTGGCCTCACCAGAATTCATATTGGCGCCGTGTCAGTGTGCAATTATGTTTGTGTTTAGATTTTTTTACATTCGTTTACCTGTATACACGGCCAAGTCTTGAGTTTGTCTCTGAACCGCATCGGACTAAACCTCGAGTGAATTCGCTCGTGTGCGTGCGTTTGTGGGTGCCTGCGTGCAGCCCCCTCGTGCAGTTCAACCTGCTGCACTCCAAGTTCCACCTGTGCAGCGTATCGACGCGCGCGCTGCTGCTCAGCACGTACATCAAGTTCGTGAACCTCTTCCCCGAGATCAAGCCCACCATCCAGGAGGTGCTGCGCTCGGGGAATCAGCTCCGCAACGCCGACGCCGAGCTGCAGCAGCGAGCGGTCGAGTACCTCAAGCTGAGCACCGTCGCCACCACCGACGTGCTGGTTCGACCCCCACTCGCTGCATGCCACCGACAAAACAGCATCGCCGTCGTCATCTTCGCCGCCATCGCCTTCATCGCTCGGCAGCAAAACACGATTGACACTTGCCACCGGCAACATTGGAGACGCACAGTTGTTAACATCCACTATGATGTAGCAGTCAAAAGTCAGTGGGTTTTTTTCTGCTCAAATGAGCATTGAGAGGGTGGTTGGTCATCTCCCGTTTTACAGCCCTGAGCCAGCGGTGGCGTGGGGTGAGCATCCATAGGGCATCCACCGTTGGCTTTGAAAACACAGCGGTGATCTTCTATGAAGAGGCCAAACCAAATCTGCCCAATAAATATTCCATGGCCTCTGTTCCTTCATTGACCTTATTGTTCAACTCCACTGACTCTCCTGAAGCCCTTTCCTGGCTAGCAGACCTCGACATTGCCTTTTTAACTCCTAACATAATGCCCTACGCCAGAGTAGAAAAAAAATCACGTCATCAACCTATCCACCTCCATTTCTCCGTGCTCCTCCTTTGGGTGCATTCTGTCTGCGCCGCACATGCACGTATCGTTTGCCTAACCGCGTTGCCTCCTTGGTCGGCCTCTGCCCGTGGTGCAAAGTGACGTGCCACCGAGATTTTTCTCCCTGTCCCAATGTGCTCTTAACCACTCCATCCCTCCGCTGTTTCCCCCACCCACCCACCCACCCCCGTGGTTAACAAAATCAAGGCGACGGTGCTGGAGGAGATGCCACCGTTTCCAGAGCGCGAGTCGTCCATCCTGGCCAAGCTCAAGAAGAAGAAAGGCCCGTCCACCGTCACAGACCTGGAAGACGGCAAGAAGACCGGCCCTGGTGGAGAACTCAACGGAGGATCTGAACCGATCGCACTCAAAGCCAGCGCACTTGTACGTACATCATTACCTCAGGCACGTCGCGCTGTTTACATGTTTAAACGTTTGTGTTCATTTCCACCTTTTTTTTTTTACAAATTGGGTTCCCGGAGTCCTATTGAGACACGTAAACTCCTATCCAAAATGACAATATTTACAGGAGGAATTTCTATGTAGTTTTGCCGAAAGAAGCAGTGGGGTTTTGTTTTTGTATAATCTGTGTACGGAACTGGATAATTGATGTGCAGTGTTGTGGGATGCACTTGCATGAATGATGCTATATAAAATGAAATTATTATTATTTAATGGATCAATGGGCCGCAGCTTCTTAGTGGAAAGACCAGTCCTCTGGGACCTCTTGCAGGCTTTGTGTGTTTACCCGAGTTCCATTTAAAGATTCTGGGAAGTAATACACATTATAATAGAAGTTGGGTCAGGTACTTCAAGGTCCACGAGGGCCTAACCCACCTTAAACGCAAACAAATTAACACGTATGAAACTTTTGCTGAAAAGGATTTAAAATTGTATTATTTTAGTTGTCTTGACCTCCCCTTCTCAGACAGACGGACAAAGTTAACACACTACTAACACTTTCAATTTTGGTTTGGAAAGCGTAGAAAGAGTATCCACAGATTGTAACTATCGAATAATACCACACTATACACTGAAGTGAAATAATGTACGGTGCCTGCAAAAGCCACCCACTGTCTGCGTGTGTCTTGGGTTCCACACATGCAATTGCCTACATGCCTGTGTGTGTGTGGGGAGCGGTAGTGTAGTGGTTGGTGCACTGCGCTACGAACCCAGCGACCCAGGTTCGATTCCCGTTCACGGCCAACCAGTGACGAATATCTGAGCCGGTCCTGCACCTCAAATGAGTACCTGGTGCGGTGTGTAAATATGGCCACTAGGGAGACGAAGGCGGTCGGGCGTAGCGCTGGCCACCCACCCGCTTCCGGCCTTCATAGGTGCTCGCTGACGGCACGTTCCTCAGCAGTCTTCGGGCTCTACAGGGGAAACTTTGTCTCTTGTCTCGGTGCAGTCCACCCCGTCCCCGTCCGCGTCTGCTGACCTGCTGGGCCTCGGCGCCCCCACCGCGGCGGCCGCGGCGGCCGCGGTGGCCGCAGTCGCGGCGGGCTCCGTGCCGTCGCCGGGAGGGCCGGGGCCCAGCGGCACGGTGGTGGGGCCGCCCGGCGGAGGTGGCGGGGGGGGAGGAGGAGGAGGGCTGCTCGTCGACGTCTTCTCTGACATTGGCACCGCCGCTGCGTTGCCTTCCATCTCCTCCGATGAATACTTTGCCAAGTGAGTTGCCAATGCGCAGGATGGCTTTGAGCGCAAAAGTAAAACGGCTATGGCGGCGCTGCTGCCCTCTTGCAGTGGGTTGCTGCGTCCCCCGTGCTGCTGCTGCCACGATCTGAAACGGCCTCTCGCTTGCTGCCTGACGACTCGCGTGTGGAACAGTTGAAAAAATATTGGAACGAAACCAGCGGTAATTTGCAGGACTCAAACATGCTGAACCCATTTTGATGTTGTCACACAGCCACTAGCCAATAGGCTAACAAACGCATATGTGGGGTGGGAAGAGGCGGAGTGTGGAGGCCGTGCAACGTATGTTGTCGTTGTGCATGCGCAAGTGTATGTATAAGTGTCGCGTATGTTTGTTTGCGTTGTATATTTCCATAAAGCGAGTGCACATGTCAGGCGTGTGCACTTGTATGTTAGTGCATTGTCATGCACACCCGCACACTGTAGCAAATGGCAGTTGTAAGATGACTGCTCGATGGCGGCAAAGCTAAGTGCCGTCCTCTATAAAACGTAAAAGAAAAACTTGTCTCGGGCTACAGAGGGTCCAGAACAAACTTGACCTGAGTCGTCACACGGTCACCAAAAGCGATCACCTTCTCAGCTGCTCCTGAAGCCTCCGCGCTGGTTCCCGGTGCGTTACAGAACAGGCTTTACACTGGCACTTCTTTCCGAGCTCAGCACTGTGCTGTGGCGTACATTTTAAGACCCAAGGTAGCCGTACGGAGCGTACGCCCGTCTGCTTCTCAACGCGTGCCTGTGTTTGTTTCTGTGTTTTGAGGGTTCGTCTCCTGGTCTTAGTCTTTTTGCAGATTTCCTCAAATGTTCTCGGTAGGCCCGAGGCCTCGATCCAGAGTAACTCTTGAGATTTATTTTGGTGATGGCTTTTTTTCAGGATCTTTCTTGCTGCTGAAAGACGCGTCATTTTGACATTTTCTCGCCGGTTAAGCGGAATGCAGTTGCCAATATCCAAAATCCATCCGCATCATTGTTAAGGTCCTCGGAAAAGGGTGTAGCTACCTTTTTTCGAGGCTTGATGCTCGCTTAGCGAGAGCGATGTCGTCCGCGTAGATAAATATTCCAAGATTCTGCGTGTGTGGCGTGTCGCTCGTAATATTAATTTTAATAATGGTGGCGCAAGCAACGGGGGGGGGGGGGGGCGGGTGCCTCCTTGCGTAGGTCCATCATTCAGTTATTTTGGTGCTTTCCTGCTTTTGGCAGCTTTTGGCTGGCCACCGAACAAAAAAGGGTCACCGCATCACGCGCCTTCAGGTGCACTTCTGCAGCCGTCTGGAACGCTCTTCCAATATTAGGAAGCCCCTGGAGCTATGCACTTTTAAATCGTCTAGATTAACAAATTGATTTCTTTTAGAACTGACTTTTGTATTTAGATTGTCTTTCCTCGGATTTATCACGGTCGGCTACGTACGGTGCAAAAGAGGTTCAACATGCACACGTGTACATACATCCCCGTGAAATGCTTGGAAACCGAGGTTACTCGGCATGTGACAGTCAGCGGCAGGCTGCATTCATGGCATGACATCGGAACCATTGGGGCTCTTTCATGAATGAAAAGAGGGCCCCAACGCAAGTGTGTGCTCACAGGTGTACACTTTGCTGTGCGTGCACATGTCAGCACGTGAACTGACGTGGATGCGCGGGCAGTTGTAAGTGTGTGTGCCCTGTTGCTGTTTGACCGTACGCGTGTGTGTGTGTGCGCGTGCGTGTATGCACATCGGGTATTGTGTGCAGCCAGCGCACTCTCTCCCCGCCCGTCTCACTCTCTGATGACAGCGCCCTGCATGGCGCCGATGAGCTCTTTAACAAGTAAGATGTCCGACCCCTAGTTCCCCCGCACCTCCCTCCGTCATGCGTCCCACTGCGCATCCGGCCAAAGTGTTAGTCTGACCGTCCGCCGTTCAGTGGAAGGGGATGCCCGATCCTGCACAGGAGTCGCGGCTGCGTGTGGGTGGTCGCTCTTCCTCCAGTTTTACTGTGGGCCACTCGGCCTGAACCGTTTCTTTTTTACTCTATGTATTGCCCGTATGTGTACGCACACCGTGTAAAATAATACAGGCGCACGTGTAACGTGTGCACATGTTCACACATGCACACAAATGCACACGGGCCCTGTTTCGCTGGATTTCACCCAGCAATTGGCACACTACCGCTCCATGGGGTGAAATTGGAAGCGCCCTTCTGTCCTTTGCAAATTGCAATGCATGCTGAGACAAAGAGCTGATTTGGGAGGGGGAGGGGGGGGCTGATCTCACAGTGAATACGCCCATCACGTGACCTCACCCCTGATAGGGGCCAGGCTTCTAATCCCAAATCCACGATGGACACACAAACAAAGGTCCCCAGTAAAGCCTTGAATGTAATAAACAATTATATTGTGAAAACTGTATATACTTACCTTTTTTAGTGTAGTGTTAAGATTAAAATATATATACTTCTATTTAGCCCTCTCCATGTTTAAAAAAAGAAACTTGGTCAGTGATTAAGACAAAATCACAAATGCATATCTGGTCCATATCAGACAGCATTGCAGCAATGCAATCTAAATCTTAATTGGGATGACTTAATTATAACAATAGTCGTTCTGAGAAAGGTCACAAACAGTTTTTAACAGAAAGGTTGCTCCTATTAAGGGAACAATATGAGAATATATTTAGAAAAATATAAATTTGCAACACGAGTGCGTATATGTGATGTTGTCTTTGTCCCTTAGGTTTGTGTGCAAGAACAATGGGGTTTTGTTTGAAAATCAGCTGCTACAGATCGGAGTCAAGTCTGAATACAGACAGAATCTAGGTAAGTGAGTGGTGAGGGGGATTGTGTGTGTGTGTGTGCGTGTGTGAAACGGTTAGCGCGCTGCGCTACGAATCCGAGTTCAATTCCCGCTCACAGCCAACACAAGTGACGATTAGCTAAACCGGTTGTGGGCCTCCCCTAGGTCTTCAAATTAATACTTAGTGTGGTGTCTAAGCATTGTCGTGGTGCTGGCCACCACGTGTGCCGTTCCAGCCTTCGTAGGTGCTCCTACAGCACTTGTACCAACAGTCTGTTAAGGCTATAGGGGGAATATTTTGTCTTTGTGTACTTAAGCGTCAAGATGTCAATGAGCACACTCCACTAACATCCTGGCAGCAGCAGCAAGATTTTCATTCCCGGCCACGCACACAGCTGCACGCGATGACGCTGACATGCGCTGTCAGAGCCATATTTGGGCAGTAATTAAAAAATGAGTTGCTGGCTCCCGTGTGGCAAAATCTAATCACCCAGGTAGCTGAATGTGGCAGCGCCTGCACCTTTATTAATCCCGTCATTTAGTGGTGCCTCCACAGGGTGCATCAAGCCCTTGGCTAATGAAACAGATCCGTCCGCGGGCACCTGAGTCTGTCTCAGAGCTAACAGGAGGCGCCATGCTCGTTCTTGCATCTGCCCCCATCACGCAGGCCGCGTCTGCCTTTTCTACGGCAACAAGACGTCCGTTCAGTTCCAGAGCTTCTCGCCCACCGTCGCGTGCCCCGGAGAGCTGAAAAACCATATCCTTGTTGCACCAGCTTCTTTTATTGCGACATAAAAAAGAATGATGACAAAAAATGCGATTTTTTTTTTTAATGATGTGGATTAATTTAACACGCACTCTTTCGCAACCAATATTATCCATAATAGAGGTTTTTGGGTGAGGTCGCGTAAATATAGATGTGTTTTTTTTATTTTGATTTAAAGCTTCCGTGACTGCAGGGATTCATATTCTTGGTTCTTTCGGTAAAGTCACAAAGAAGGGAAATAATAAAATAATACAAATATTAAACAGTAAAAATTATCACGACGTTTCGACTGCAACACAAGCAAACTTCATCAGGTGTGAAATCTTGCTGTGGATTTCATTATTATGAACAGTCCAAGAAAGGGTTAACAAATCGCCCAAAACACACAAATACAACATTTAAAACCATCCCTGTCCTACCAGGCAAAGCCCCACCGAGATATTAACTTATTCTTTCCAAAGCGACCCTGGCCGCAAACGATAGCCTCCTTGACTGCACAGGGGCCCCTTGGCACAGCTGGCGGTGGAGGCTCGCACAGTGGAACCGCTGATCGACGGTGGGGCCCAGGTCCAGCAGATGATCAATGTCGAGTGCTTGGACGACTTCAGCGACGCACCTCTCCTTACCATCCAGTTCCGGTGAGACCCAGAAACTCCTTCTCTTCGGCCACACACAGAGACGGGGTAGGGTGTGAGAGGGCTTGAGCGTGTTGTTGGCCTTACGAAGCTGCTGTTAGGGTAAAGGCATAGAGGTTGTGTTTATGTTAAATGGAAAGGTTCAGGGGTAAAGGGTTTTGTAGTTAATCGTTCAAATGGTTCAGACGTTGAGATATGCTTGGGTTAAGGATTGGGGTCTGTGAGCCATTTGGGGTCAAATTCGTGTTCAAGTTTGTGTTCTGGTTTATGCTAAGAAGTAATGGATTGTTTTTTTTATTAAACTTACGATTTTAGCGTGTGGATATGTTTCACAGTATTGAGGTTATGGTTCATAGTTTTGAGGTTATGGCTATGGGTTTACTGTGAAGGTGGTTAGGGTTTTAGTACTATTTGGTGGTGGTGATGGTAACGATTGAGCCCTATTCAGGGCACCTGTTAAACTCTTAGTTGTAACTTGCTGACCCAAAACAGAGCTTCATAGCTCATTGGATTCCTCCAGCAGTCTCAATAAAGATTCTGGTATCCTCTCATCCTCTGGAGCACTCGCCGAGTGCCTAATCGGCGAGCCATGCGATGGCCATGTGGCTTTACGTGCAGTCCCCCTCTAAACATGGGGGCACTGCAGGAACATTGCCAATCGTATGTTTTATTTTGAAGCAGCGTTATTGACGAATGGTTGTTGGTTATTTGTGCTTGTCCACCACTGCCCGTGCAGCATCACCATGCGAGCTTGTCTTCAACTTGCATAGAGTAGAACCCCTCTTAACGACCTCCCCCCGCTGTTAATGACTAATCGCTTAACGACAGGCCTCCATAGAGCCCAATGTTTTCGCTTACCGACCAATCCCCTGTTAACGATGGGCTGTTGTAGGTACAGTAAATATGAATGAATGCATTGATTAACCGTCTTTATTTTAATGTGTTTATGATGTTGTTAGTATCTTTATGTATTGATATTAATTGTTTAATATTACAAAGTAAATTTTTTCGATGAGAAAGGGGGTAACTTTTGTTGCTATCGGAACGAATTTAGCCCTTAACGTGCATTCCCTATACTCGCTTAACAAACAAATCACTCGACAATCGGTTTCATGGAACCAATTACCTTCCCTAAGAGGAGGAGGGGTTCTGCTGTGTATGTGGGCGTCAACGTGACCGAGTGGTAGCACGTCAGCCGCTTGTTGCCGAGGTTTAAGGTTACAGCCCCGTGGCCGCCCTGTTTAATCCTGCGCGGAGGGGGGTGGGTACGAACCGCAAATGTCTGCACACCGTCTGCTTGACGGTGGACGTTGAAGATCCCATGGCGCTATTCGAGAAGGAGGAGGGGACGTGGCGCTGGGGCGTTAAGGTCCACATTTCCCAAATGAGAATAATGGCCCACAAATCTACTCGCTTGGCCAAACAAAACACGAAGAGTTGTCGCCCCCAACTTGTCAAAAACCAGAGCGCTACTCCGCTGATGAGTGTAAAACTCGGCGAGGCCTTCCTGAGTAAATCAATGCAAGTGAATGAATGTGTTTTACACGCATGTATATCTACTAACGTACGTGTGCTTATGTGTGCACGCAGTGGGGCGCAGTAGTGTAAGGGTAAGCGCACCGCACCACCAGAGGGTGGATTCCCGCTCAAGGCGATCAACATCGGTGGCGATTAACGGATCCCGGGCCTCATCTCGGTCGACTCGGCCTTAAATTACGACTTGGTGTGGCGTGTAAGCATCACCAGCGGGGAGACAAAGGTGGCCGAGGACAATGCTGGCCACCCACCCCCTCGTGCGCAATAGGAGCTGCTCGCTAACGGCACTTGCCCCCCTCCCCCCCAACGGTCTGTTAAGACTATAAGGGGGATCTTTGTCTTTTGTGCGTGGTGCATATGGACGTGTGCGTGCATCCATGCACCAGCTATGGGGGCTCCATGCAAAGCATCACGATGCAGCTCCCCGTCGTTCTCAACAAGTTCTTTCAGCCGACTGAGATGGCCTCGCAGGACTTCTTCGCACGCTGGAAGCAGCTGAGCAGGTGCTGCCCGTGCCGCCCACAGCTTCGTTTCGCTGCCAGCCGAGGAGACTTGGCAGACCGCGCAGTCTGGAGAAGTAGACACGTCTGCGCGCGTGTGTGGTGGGAAGCCGGTAGTGCAGCGGCTAGCGTGCTGGCGCTACGAACACGGCGACCCAAGTTCGAATCCCGCTCACGGCCAACGCAAGTGACGATTATTTGACCTGGTCCTGGGCCTCACCTAGGTCGACTCGGCCTCATGAGTACCTGGTGCGGTGTGTAAGCATCGCCACTGGGGAAGCAAAAGCGGTCGGGCGTGGTGTTGGCCACCCACCCCCTCGTGTGCTGTGCCGGCCTTCATAGGTTGCACGCTAACAGCGCCTGCCCCAACAGTCTGTTAAGGCTACACGGGGGATCTTTGTCTTTTTGTGTGGTGGAGAGCGGTGGCGCAGTGGTTAGCTCACTGCGCTACAAACCTGGTGGCCCGAGGTTCGATTCCAGCTCATGGCCAACACCCGTCATGATTTATATCAATATTCCTTTTTGCAAGGCCCGCGGGCCACGGGTGGCCTTTAGTGCGACCCCTGACGTGCAGCCCCCGACAATACACAAATGTGAAAACACCCCCCACATCATCGTGTAGCTGTCACACCCCCAATGGTTTCAAATGTGTGTGGTGGCCCTCACACTGATGATGTCTTATAGGGGAAAGTGGCACCCCCCCTCTGAAAATTAATGAAGAACGCTGATTTATATGATCTGATCCTGGGTCGCCTCTAGGCTGACTCAAACTCACGATTATCTGGTGCAATGTGTAAACATTGCCACGAGGGAGACGAAGGCGGCCGGGCGTGGTGCTAGCCACCCACCCCCTCGTGTGCCGTGCTGGAAATCATAGGTGCTCGCTAAGAGCACTAGCCCGAGCGGTATGTTCAGGCCGCTGGGGCATACCCACGCCATCGTTATCGGTTGATGGCGGTGTAAAGAAAGGCTAAACGTTGCTTGTTTTTCCGTGTCCGTGCGAGTGCAGCCCACAACAAGAAGCCCAGAGAATCTTCAAGGCAACCGCACCAATGGAACTAGAGGTTACCAAAGCCAAGGTGCGTGTGTACCAGCGATGGGGAACGATGTAAAACGGAATGAATGAAGGTTTATAATTGAGGGTTTTTTTTGGGTTAGATCACATGAATATAAATGTGTCGTTAAACCCGCTACCACCCGACACAGACGCTTAGATGTATCATGTAAACAAAACATGCCAAATAGTTACTCGTTCAGCATACCGGCGTGTTGGAGAGTAGTAAACCCATTCGAATTGTAAATGTTTTTGTCAAAGACAACTATGCGCTCTCAATACAAAATTTCGTCGGTTAACGCAGGAGATGCGTTCCTGAAAAGTTCCGCGTGAAGCAAAAATAGTTTTCCCATAAATAACATATCACGATAAAGTTTGGCGAGGTACGAGGTACTCCTACGCACACGCAGTACGATGGCGGTGTCACCGTACCACTCGGCTGCGCAGCTCAAGAACGTGGTTCGTCGTCGAGTGCTCCGAGTCTGCGTTATAACGGAGCGCGTTCCGCGTCATGACGTTCCCCTCCCCCGTTGTGCAAAAAGTGTTCCCTCGTGAGCACTTCGCATTATGGCGAAAACGCGTTGTGTTAACACACGCGTTTAACACGTGTTTTTGTATTTGGATTGTCAACCAACACTGGGTAAAACAACATGTGCATTGTCGTTCTCTTCTAGCACCATGTGCACCTTTAGCATGTGCACCTGTTGTTCTCTTTTAGCCCCGCCCCCCCCCAATACGTTCCTTTCATTGGCTACCACATTCAGATAAGCCCCTCCCCCCCTCCTCCCCCCTTAACTTGTATTTAAGAACTTGTATCTTGGAATTTTTGCCTCACTTGAGACAGTAAATCTGGCTGTGACGGTCCCACCTGATGACGGAGACTTGTGTTGCCTCCGAAACGTCGTGATTTATTATTTTATTTTATTTCTATTATTACTTTCATTAATTTTAATTTAATATTTTTACCTACCTGACTTTACCGACAAAACCTAAGAGTATGTTAACACGCGCGTTGAAGCGAGGACTTATTATGTTTGTGTGTGTGTGTGTGTGCGCTTGCAATCTTGTGCACACGTGTGTATCAGCTGGTTGGGTTTGGCATGGCCATGCTGGAAAGAGTCGACCCCAACCCGGACAACTATGTGGGGGCAGGAATCATCCAAACGAAGACTTTGCAGATCGGCTGCCTCCTGCGACTGGAGCCCAACCTGCAAGCGCAGGTATGAGTGCGCGCGCTCGTTGGTGGTGTTGACGATGTACGCTTCTTCTTCGTTGGCCATTTACCTCTTTTGAGCCGGCTGGGCCGGGATTGGACAAAACTTATCGCCAAATGTTCACCCTCCAGCCAACTGGAGGGCAGCAGCTCAGACTTTTGAGTGGTCGTTTTTAGTGCCTTGTATGTGTTTTGTTGTGTGTGTGTGGGGAGCGGTAAGCGTAGCGGTTAGTGTGCTGCACTACGACCCCTGCAGGCCGAGGGTTCGATTCCCGCTTGTGGCCAACGCCAGTGGCGATTATCTGAGCCGTTCCTGGGCTTCCCCCCCTAGGTCGAATCCAACTCGCATGAGTACCGACCATAGCGTTGTGTAGTAAACATTCTTAGGGAGATAAAGGCGGCCAGGCCTGGTGCTGGCCACCCACCCCCTCGTATGCCATGCCGATTTTCATAGTTGCTCGTTAACAGCGCTTGCCCCAACAGTGTTGTCTTTTTTTTGGTGTGCGGTGTGTGTGTGCGCGTGTGCGGTGTGTGTGTGTGCGGTGTGTGTGCGCGTGTGTGCAGATGTACCGCCTCACGCTGCGCACGAGCAAAGAGAGCGTCTCCAAAAGGCTTTGCGAGCTCCTCGCCGAACAATTCTGAACTCCGCTCTTCTCCCCCCCCACCCCCGCGCGTCAGTCTCTCACGCACTCAAACGCTGTCCCTCCCCTCTCCGCCATGCCGCCTCCTTCCTCTCTCCACGTGTCGTGCCCATTGTCGTTTCCTCTCCCACGTTCTGGTAAAGGCCACCCCCCCACCCCACCCGCTTTCGAATGAAAAATCGATTTGGAGGGATTCCCTCCACCTCTTCCACCGTTCCCGCCCCCCACCCTCGTGTCGTGGATTCAAGCTTCCGAGATCGTGCTGCATTGTTGCGTGCTCCTCTGCTCACTCGCTCGCTGTCTCCCGCTCTCTCGCTATCGCTTTGTCCACGTCATATGAACTCTAGAGCCGTGTATATCTGATCTCCCCTTGGCTGGAGCCTTACATCAATTGTGATTTATTCCCCCCCCCATCCCCTGACCCTCCCAGGCCAATTGTATAACCCTCAGCCTGGAAATCCTTTGAACACTGAACCTGACCTTCATTTCCTACCCAATCTTGTCCTTGCACCCAGCTCTTAATACATTCCACTGTTGTGATTGGTTCCCCCATGACATTGGCCGACTGAAACTAAATTAAAAACCTTCCTGATGACTAATCAGGTGTGAGCGTAGGGAATGCTTGAGGCTCAGAATTAAGCTAAAATACGCTGCGGCTCTGACAGCCATGGGAGAGGGGGGGGCATTTTGGCGATTTTTTTTCGTCTCGTTTGCGGGCATTCGGGGCTCGCAGAGGTGATGGGCCTTGGCCACTCGTACTCTGACTACTTGAGTAAAAGCTACGCTTCTGATTCCGAAGAAATTTCGCACGTTTTATTTCCGTACACCATTTCAGACTTCCTTTTCACATCCTCAAGAAAGTGTTTTTTTTTTTGCACAGCTCGAGGTCATGTTCATGTGTAGGATGTTCCCCAGAATAGTGGTGATGCGATGCTTTAAATGCACTTATAGTGTTACATACACAAACTCACATGCACACGTGTGACAACATTGCACGGGAGGAGTGATTGGTATTTAAAAGGCTCTTACGAGCGAGAGATTAAAAGACAACAGGATTGGCCAAACGAGACATGTTGATGATTCGTTTCCCTGTTACATCTTTGAGAGTTTACCGCTTTTCCCTCCATACCTTCTCTTCGCATTGTGTCGACGGGCATGCACAACAGTCGTGGAATTCCAAGGAAGCTATGAAAGCAATGACATTGTTGATCTCGTTAGCCACTTAGGGAAGGGGGTTATTTTTGTTTGGATCTTAATTATTCGAACTAAACTGTTACATTATCATGATGTCTTATACAAATATGCCCAGGCCGAAGGAGAAAAATAAAGTACGTTCTTCTTACTTGGGCTTAAAATATATATACAAATACATATGAGAAATCTCTCCGCGATTATGAAATTCACCTCGCTATAAGTAGAGGCAATACCTCCTGCTTCGGCAGTAAACTATTGGGGAAGGACTGCAAAACTGCGTCCCCACTACTGCAGTGTTAAGCTACCTCCCGAGAATAAAAAATCTGCACCAATTAAAAGCGGCGGGGGGGTGGGGGCTGTGTTTAAAATGTAAATTATTTCTTTTTTGTTATCGAGAAATTGGCGACAAGATCAAGAAAGTTGACTTGCAGCATCTTGTTTTGGGCTTGTTACACACACCCTCCCCCCCACGTTTTACAAGCGAAGTTTCATCCTGTAGATGTCTACTCGAAGTTTTTGTTTGTAATTCAAGACGGAAATGTCTAATCGAGGAGTTCCACCGCCTCCCGTAGCAACAGTTTTGAATCCCATTACAGCACCCCCACCCCCCACCCCACATGCTTGTCAGCCAGATCAGCAGTTTGGTGTAGCAAACGACGCGGTAAACTCTGATGGTACCAATCTCTATTTATGGTCACTGTATTCACGCGTGATTGATAACATTTTGACTTAAAAATACCATCTGTGGTTATGGACCCTTTAAAAAAAAAAACTAAATGTCCTAATATTTTTTGGTTTTGCCTGCTTGTCAATCGCGAACTAACACGATGCGAGTGACGAGCTGTATCAGTTGCTGCAGACAAGTTACCTTCTCCCCATTGCGTTGGCCTTCTCAGTGAGCTTTCCGGCCCCACGCGCACCCCCGGGATAACCAGCACACAGAGATACAACACAACCGTTTGGTCTGGGCTGGTGCACCAATTTGTCAGAGTTGTTGGTCAGTGCCGCTTTGGTAACGCGTGTATTGATTGCTTACCCACGAACGTGATTTTTTTTTTTTAAATAAGATTCGTGATTGTATCGCGTGTGATCCTGATGTGAGCCTGTGGACTAACTTCTATCACTGTCGCTTCTCAAAAGCCAATGTGGTGAATTAAATTCTGAATGTCTTGCGCGCTTCATGGTTTCAAAAAAATGCAATCGATTTAATATATAGGACGTCTTTTTTTAAATGTTGACGGAGAGACCGATGTCGTTTCACGTACCCCCCCACCCTTCATCGCTACCTCCGCCCGATCGCGTAATGACACCAGAACTATTTCGGCAAACGAGCGGCCACAACCTCGGTCTCCCTGCCCTGCATGGGCGCAGCTGCACGTGGATAATGTTACGAACTCATTCGTGCATCATTTATAAACACCGTGGGTGGGAGTGAGTTACAGGCGGTGTTCGGTGATGTGTCCAGAATCCTTTTATTAGATAAGTGCGGGACTGAGTTGGTGGGCGTGAGTGTCTTGCGGAAATTGTAAACTTTTTGGATACGTGAATCAGACAAGAATGTTCATCGAACTCGTCCGTGAATGAGCCGAACTTCAACCACTGCCACTTTCGAAACACGACCACACCATCATACATGCGTTGGCACATGTATGTATAAAGTACACAAGCACATGTGATATTAAACGGTATGGCATGTAATCTATCGGAACACATGTACAATTCAGGATGTTTAATGCTTATATATTATGTGTGTACTGTATACATAAACCTACTAATAGTATACGGTTATATGTGATGTATATTTGAGGATTGGATACATTTCCAAGCACTGCCCCGTACACAAAAATATAAAACATGTATACTGTTAATATAATGTGCGTGTAGATGGTCATATGATGTGTAAAAGTAATTGATCACATACCTGAATGATCCGAGTGGGGCTCATCTGGTGGTGGTGGTGGTCAGCCAGTTGTCGGGATAAGGGCATTTAACTTATGGTACAGAGCGACTTCTAATTCCAAACCACGTTCGCACCCCCCCCTGCTGTGCCAAAACATTTGTTTAACATCAACGAGAGAGGCGTTTTACCGATCCCGGATGGGCGAGGAGTGATTTCAGCTAGGAGGGGATTTTTTTTCTTCCAAACCTTCGTGTTTTTACGATAGAGAACCCCACAGCAGAACTCGTTTGAGATGCGCCACCCGCTCGCTTCTTGTTCGCTTGTACAGCAGTATACCCCGATTTACGTTGTTTCGCAACTACGTAGTCACTTGATGATTCACACCGCCACTACCTGATTTGCGTCGCCTCAACCTCGCACCAAACTCGCGTCGCTGACAGCAGCAGCATCATCATCATCATCCGTCCTCTCTCCTATCCCGTCGCCTCTCAGCCTTCGCCTCCACCACCCACCTACTACCTACCCTTCGATTTGACGTCGTTTCGATATCCGTCGTCGCACCTATTTCAGGAAACGCACCCCCGACGTGAACCGGGGGTATTGCCGTAGGCGACATTGTTCCGGAATGCCACTCGCCCGTCTACGCACACATTCATTACGGACGCGGCGGTGTGCAGACCCAACAATGAGCGTGCCCACGCGAAATCTATCGTCGGTGCCCCGTGTGATCCACGTTGGATGTGATGTCCCCGCCAGGTTGGATCTGACTTTGTTGTTGTTTTTCATGGCCATTGTGAATCCCGTCGCGTGTGACGATGCCCCCCCCCTTCCACCGATTTGCTGTCCGGCTCTCGAGTTTCTGTGAAAGTGAGGATCCGTGGTGTTGAGCAACTTCAACGCTGTCGTTTATGCTGTCGTGGTTTTTCGTTGGTGGTGGAGGGGGGGGGTGGTGGCGGCGGTGTGCAAAACAACTCTTGGTTGATTTTTGTCTTCCCTATCCTTAAAACCCAGTCCTCCCCCCACCATGGTGATTAAATTATGTGATTCAAGGGTTATTACAGACTATATTTAAAGCGGCTCAACACAAGTTGCATGGTTCTGCAGGTGTGTGATATCGTGTGATGTGGCTTCACAGTCTCGTGGACGTCGTTTGTATGTCAGTGAACATGTGAAAAATGTATCCAGGTGTATATGTACGTGTGTAGTTTAATTGTACGCAGCTATGCGCATGGTTACGTGTGTGTGTGTGTAGGATGTGTGGTGTGTACGGGTTCCTATGCACGGATGCGCACGTGTATAGGACGGGTGTGTGCCCATGTGCGGCGGGGCGGTTGCGTAGTGGTTAGCGCACTGCGCTACGAACCCGGCGTCCAGAGTTGGATTCCCGCTCACAGCCACCAACAAGCAGGTGACGATTATCTGAATTGGTGCCAGGCCCTCCCCCAAGTCGAATCCGCCTCGCGAGTACCTGGTGTGGTGTGCAGTAAACATCGCCACCGGGGAGACAAAGACGGTCGGGCGTAAGATTGTTGGCCACCCACCTCGTCGTGTGCCGTGTCGGTCGCCTTCACTGGGGCTCGCCAACAGCATTTCCCTGGGCCGTCTGTTCAAGGCTTTACGGGGTGGGTGGGGATATCCGTGCAAATGTCTGGTGACCCGTAATCGATAGATGTGCGCACATGTACACGCGTTTTATCAGGGTGCTGCTCAAAGGATTCTAATTGTTTTCTCAAATTCACCCCCTCCCCCCCTCCTGCATTCATTCATTTGCCTGTTAACCTGAAGCCACTGCGACCTTAACAATCGCTCAATATTTAACAGGTTGCTCAATGGAGTTGGACAAATGCATCGCAGTCAATGCACAGTCCTAGTAGGCCAGTGTCCTTCACTGCAAGGCCCGCGGGCCATTGTCGGTCCCTGGTGGCCTTTAGTGCGGCCCCCGACAATACACCAATGTGAAAACACCACCCCATCATCAGCGTGCTACTGTCAAACCCAACAATGGTTTCAAATATGTGGCGAACCTACTCACACTGACGATGTCTTCTCGGCGCAAGTGGCCTAAACCTCTGACAATTGTGAAGAACGCTGATTTATATGAACTGGTCTTGGGTCGCCTCTAGGCTGACTCAAACTCACGATTATCTGGTGCAATGTGTAAACATTGCCACGAGGGAGACAAAGGCGGCCGGGCGTGGTGCTATCCAGCCACCCCCGTGTGCCGTGCCGGCATTCACAACCTTGCAGTCGAGGCATAGACCCAGATAAGAGGAGGTGGTGGAGGTCGCGGTTATATTCGCAGATTTGGAGTTACATTTTTATCAGCTGTTGACTTTTACACCAAAGGTAATAAATTGAGAGGCGGGGAGACTAGAGGCCCAAAAATACGGAAACTTTACTTTGCCCCATATGCTGCATACCGAGTGGCAGCACCCTGTGTGTGTGTGTTATTTGTACTGGCGTGTGGGTTATGTATGGTGCGTGTATACGTGACCACGCGTGGTGCACGCAGTGACTGCGCCGCCAGTAGCCAGCGCTTGGTAGCACAACGTGAAATCTATGATATCGTACAAACTAAGCAACCGTTAAACCCGCCCCCACCCAACACGACCAATTAGTAAGGTTTGTCACGTAAACAAAATATGCCAATTCGTTACTAGTTCAGCGCGCAGGTGTGTAAGAGAGCAAACCCACAACAGTTACAATTCGAGTTGCTATCCACCCACCCTCCATTCGAGTACGCCGTTTTGCCAGTAATTACAACTAGCATCATCAGGCGGCATGATTTACTAATTGGCTGTGTGGGATGGTGGCGGGTTTAACGATACATTTATGCGATCTAACCCAAAAAACCTCTTATGGATAACCGGGCTTTCGTGACCAATATTAAACCAACGTTTGCTTTATTGCATGCACGGCCATGTGCAATATGAACATCTTTCGTCTGCATTGCTTTCTAGGTATCGATTTCAATGTACTGCATTTTCCCTATTTAAAACGATCCAAATCGTAGTGTTAACCGTTAACCCAATGGAAATTGCTTAAATGTGTTTCTGTTTAAAAGTGAATGTATGGTGTCACGCGGAGAACAGACGGATCGCTTGAGTTCTCTTTTAAGCGAATCGGGAAAATCGTCTTACAGTGAAATTGGGGCTTGAAAAAATGTGCGGCTGACGATTCACAACATTTATGGAACTACAGATGTCGCACACGCACGTCATCGTTCAAATAATGCACATAAACTTGGCATTACAAAAACTGTAAAAAAAAACAATCCTGTTATTTTCACTCTGTACTTCAACGTTGTCAGCAATGTTTACTGCATGGGTTCGGAACTAATTAAGGATTAAAAAGTTGCAGTGTTGATAATTCCCCGTGTTTATCTTTATAAACACGTGAATGTTGATCGCGTTTCATGTTTGGCACACAATGCTCAATATATAAGAAACCAGGTTAATCTAGTGTCTGGGTTAAATCGTAAAAAACAAATTGAACCAATGTAAAGTTTTGAGAAATGGAGCCTTTGACCAAACTCACTCGGAATGTGCACAGCTCTTGTCAGATCTCGGAAGCTAAGCGGCGATGACCCTGGGTCGTTGTGTATCGGCTTGCAGCATGCACGACGGATTGTAGAAAGCTGGGCCCCAACAATGGGCAGAGCAGCAGAATCCATTGTTGTACCATGCACCTGTCCCCGCCTGTGTGCTGCCCACCTTCACCAAGCCGCGTGAGTAATGGCCAAGTGACCCCCACGATCACCCGCACCACGGAGTGGGCGTGGCCTCGCCCAGCAGTGTTTGGAGAAGGAATGCCCTTTGTGAGATGTGCATTAAGTTCGCCCTGAGCAGTCCTCCTGGGTGAAGACTCGACCCCCAAAGCTAAACAGCCCCCCATAGCAATACGGGCTTTCATTGGTAGATTTCAAGTAAAAAATCACTTTCTGGACGCATGGAGATTTTACCGTACAGCAATCGGTGAAAGCCGAATACATATGTTTACATTTATTTGAAAGGAATACGTGAAAATGAAATCTAACCTTGACGAGCCTCTCAATGAGGACGCCTTTGCAAAGTAACGAATCCAACACGTGGTCACTGACCGATACACGCCAGTAGGCGGTGCACCACTGCAGCCCGGCCACGTGGCCCGTCTTCACGCTGGTGATGTCATAGTCAATCGTGATGTCATAGTCAATCATGAAGCCACCGCATTCCATTGGCTGCATGACCACACTGGTTAGCGGGGTGGGATGTACTTTGTCACTGGCAGAGCCAGTGGGGGGTGGCACGTGCCCCCCCATGATCCGATCGAAATCCCTAATTTTGATCGGATCATTGGGGTTTATTAGTAATACATCGGCATTTGCGACCCCCACTGCCACTGTGTAGCATACTATCATGTGCCAGGGACTCTATGAGATGATAGGACAATAGTCTGAGTCCATAATTGGCAATAAGTAACGGCAAAGCGGTTATAAGTGACTCAGAATTGTGCGCAGTTGCGTATACAGCACACGACTTCCCTAAAGGCATTCACTTTCAGCGAGCGCGATGCCGATCACACACGGTTCTAATTCGACCCTCGATCGATGGCTGCGCCATCGCCGCACACGCGTCGAATAAAAAGCAAGGGACAAGTCCTTACTTACTAACAAATACTCTATCATTTCTCATTGCTGGAGGGGTTGCCCCCCTACCTGAAAATCCTGGCTCTGCCGTTGTACTTTGTAGCGATAGCTTTTCGCTGGTCACCATATATACGGGGTGGTCCAAAATTAAGGCCGCAGGGTTATTAGGTTTATTTTAACACTGGCATTAAAATGTTTTAACTGTTCAATGCATTCAATTTGCGTGCTGAGTAAATAGTATACACGCTCCCTTTTAAAAGTTGTAATTAATTTTAAAACTGTATTATCCATTCTTAAAATCGTATATTATAAATGTGTTTTTCACATATATATTCCATGCAATCGTACATATGACACCCCTTTACAGACCAACGCTGCTAATTTATTATGCACACTAGCAATTGCACTGGTCATAAATAAAAAAATATATATATATTTACCTTACCTTTTCCCCCATCCAAAAGACGTCGGTGGATACATTACATGGCTACCGGCCAAATCCGTGGCCGCATTGATCCTCAGCACTCGCCAGAAAGACGACAAAACGCAGGAGCTGTTCATTGTCGCATTGTGAATGCAACGACTCACAATCGCAGTAGCCCATCCCATTTGGCAAGTAAAGTGATGATGACAACACATGGAGGTGGCCAGGTTGGCTCGGAGCTTTGAGCTGCCACCAGTTGCGATTCTGGGTTTTCAAGTTTTTTTTTTTCTAGCGAGTTGTTGATGGTCTTAGCTCAGGCATCAATAGCTGCTTTTACCCAACTTCCATTGGCTTCTTCGTCTTTGACATAACACTGACTACGATTGGCATAAAGTCTGGGGAAAAATCTTTTTGTGAAAGTAACATAACGTGCCACGTTGTAATGCGTTTAATCGGATCGCCGTGTATGATTTCTGCAACGTGATCTTTCAATGTCGTACTTCAGTATCATGTAAACACACCGTCCGTTTGTGTTAGCTCATTGTGAAATGCGGGCAAGTGTAGATGATTACGGCGCACAGTCATTGTCGTCTTAAATATCTTTAGCCTTTGATCGTCTTTGATTCGCACTAAATCAGCGCACAACGCATGATGTGTTAGGGGGATTCCGATAAGCGACACACTTTTCCGAGACACCTACTTTTATTTACTTAAATATTATTTCATCGTTTTTATGATTAATAAAATCGTGTTCTGGATTCACACCCCCCCCTCCTCCCCCCACTTTATTAAAACATCGTACCTCCCACGACATCTGAACCCAATGAGGAGGAGAGTATTCCTAACGAGTCAAGCCGCGTTGTCTCTTTTTTTTACTTTTAAAGAGCCGATCGCACACTCTTCACTTTTGTTCTGCCGTCAAAACCGCATTGGGATTTTGTTTTGACATTTAAAGAACTCGCTGTCAGGTCAAAGCATCTCAAGCGCAAAGATGATTTCTGCAACTTTGTTTTCTCCATCCTGATTACTTTTAAAATAAGTTATAGACTTTATTTTCCGTAAAGGGTGCCGAGAAGCGTTATCACTTAATCCGATTCTATAGCTTATAGTGTAACTTATCAAAGGGGATACATTTGAGGAACCTAAAATATATATCGATTTGGTATACTGCACATGCGTTTTAAGTGACACATGCGGCAAACACTTTAACCTCTTGCTCGCTCACACAACAATAAACAAATCAACTTCCAATTTCAAATATGTGAACTTAATTTTAATAACTAAAAAGTGGCAACATTGAGCAACCGAAACTGAACGAGGGGCAACGTTTTCTCCAACATGAAATCGAACCATCGTTAGACACCGCGATTCAATCTTTCTTCGGCTCTACCAGGTTAGAATTAAGGCGGTGTCATTAAATAGCTTTTATCAAATGGGACTGCATCTCATGGGGGTTTTTTAAAATATAATTTCTGTAATGGAATTATTTCCCCCCCTCCACAGTGTACAATGTCGTTATCCAGTAGCTACACGATACTCTGTAGATTGGATGTATAAACAAATAATTGTGATCTTATTGTTATTTGGGTGTTTTTCGTGAAATCAGCCTGTATGCTAAATTACGTTGTGTATAACTACCATAAATAAATCGTTATACGTATATGTGCGTGCAATGAGCTATACATTCCGTGTCTTGTGTTAATATTGTTTGTCCAGGCGAGAGATGGTTACGATTCCTTGTCTGGGCAATTACAAAGGTCCTTCAGAGCAAACTAGAGGCAACAAACAAGTCGTGATGAGGGTGCTAAAACATTTTAATGGTCAGACAAGTCGAGTGGCATACACGTGTAATGATGACTTGACACACTTCACTTTCGATTTAAAGCTTTCGTGACTGCAGGGATTCATCTTCTTGGTTCTTTCGGTGAAGTCACGTAGAATGGAAATAATAAAATAATACAAATAAAACATAATAAAATAATTCTCACGACGTTTCGGCCACAACGCAAGCAGCCGTCCTCAGGTGAAGAACAGGTCTGTCGAGAAGACAGAGTCTGAATGACACACCCCAGGCTTGGAGTGTCTATTTAAGCTGGGATGGAGGGGGAGAGCGCCTTGACAAAATAATTAGCATATCAAGAGGAATTTAGCATATTTATGGCAAATGCAGATATGCGATTAGTACTACTTGTGAAATGCGTAGGAGGTGGGCGGGGGGTTTAAAGTCATTATGCCCGTGCATTATGCAGGATTGGCAGCATCAAAGGGAGGGGATAGGGGTAGCATTAATAAAGGGAAGGAATGTTCATAGTATGTAGCTGCAGTAACTAAACCACCACGTAAACAACTAAAGTATAAACTACATAGTATCATCAGTATACTAAATATACTTATTGGAGAGTGAAGCACCCTGTATTGTGTAGTTACGATATACCGCTCCCCATATAGCACGTGTTGCTGCTATTGCTACCACACAGCACGTGTTACTGCTGCTACTGCTGCTGCTACCACATAGCACGTGTTACTGCTACTGCTGCTACCACATAGCACGTGTTGCTACTGCTGCTACCACACAGCACGTGGTACTACTGCTACTGTTGCTGCTGCTACTGCTACCACACAGCACGTGTTGTTGCTACTGCTGCTGTTGCTGCTGCTATTGCTACCACACAGCACGTGTTACTGCTGCTGCTGTTGCTGCTGCTATTGCTACCACACAGCACGTGTTACTGCTGCTGCTGCTACCACACAGCACGTGTTACTACTGCTGCTGTTGCTGCTGCTATTGCTACCACACAGCACGTGTTACTGCTGCTGCTGTTGCTGCTGCTATTGCTACCACACAGCACGTGTTACTGCTGCTGCTGCTACCACACAGCACGTGTTACTACTGCTGCTGTTGCTGCTGCTACTGCTACCACACAGCACGTGTTACTACTGCTGCTGTTGCTGCTGCTATTGCTACCACACAGCACGTGTTACTGCTGCTGCTGCTACCACACAGCACGTGTTACTACTGCTGCTGTTGCTGCTGCTATTGCTACCACATAGCACGTGTTGCTACTGCTGCTACCACACAGCACGTGTTACTACTGCTGCTGTTGCTGCTGCTATTGCTACCACACAGCACGTGTTGCTGCTGCGAGCACGTGGACCCGGGGTTCGCTGTTCGTTTGTATGGGATCCGGTTCCTCCTTTTGACACACGGCGGGGGATCCGGTTCCCACGGTTCTCCATCCAGAGTCTCGGGTCGCGATGGCGGCGCCGATGGAGCAGCAGCAGCAGCGCGGAGACTTGACGGAAAACAACAACAACAACAACGGCGGCGGCGGCGGCAACAACAACAGCGGCGGCAGCAACGGCAGCGCGAAGGTGGCGATGGAGACGGGAGACGCGGAGAAGGAGGAGGAGACTGCGGCGGAGGCGGCCGAAGCGTCCAGGAAAGACTCGGGCGCCGCCTCCGAGGTAGGCCCGAGTGTTGTGACCGTTTTCGCGACCCGCGGCCGTGCTCGCTCCACTGCTGGAGAGACGCCGCCCCCCAAACCTGCAGCCCCCCACCCCCAAACCTGTCACCCCCCAAACCTGCCGCCCCCCACCCCCAAACCTGTCACCCCCCAAACCTGCCGCCCCCCACCCCCAAACCTGTCACCCCCCAAACCTGCCGCCCCCCACCCCCAAACCTGCCGCCCCCCAAACCTGCCGCTCGTGGTTCTCTCTATGTCCGTGTGTGTGTGTGTGTCTGTGTGTGTGTGTCTGTGTGTGTGTGTCTGTGTGTGTGTGGCTGTGTGTGTGTGGCTGTGTATGTCTCTGGGAGTGTCTCTGTGTGTGTGTTTCTGTCTGTGAGTGTCTCTGAGTGTGTGTGTGTGTGTCTCTGAGTGTATCTGTGAGTGTCTGTTTGTGTGTCTGTGTGTGTGCCCGTGTGTGTCTGTGTGTGTGCCCGTGCCCGTGTGTGTCTGTGCTGTATGTGGGGAGCGGTGGTGTAGCGGTTAGCGTGCTACGAACCTGGCCACCCGGGTTCGATTCCCGCTCACGGCCAACACCGGTGACGATTATCTGAACCGGTACCTGGGCCTCTCCTAGGTCGACTCGGCCTCAAATTAGTACCTGGTGCGGTGTGTAAACATCGACGCTGGGGGAGACAAAGGCGGTCGGGCGTGGTGCTGGCCACCCACCCTCTCGTGTGCCGTGCCGGCCTTCATAGGTGCTCGCTAACAGCACTTGCCCCTACAGTCTGTTTTTAAAGACATCCAGAGAAATCGAGTGACAGTCAACGTGCCAAAGTGCCTAAAGATTAAAGTTGATTGCATATTGTTAATTAATTAGCATATTGCCTGCTGTGACTTGGATCAGGAACGTGGACTGCGATGAAAATGGAACAAAGCTGAAAAGGGCGCAGAGTAGAATTGAAAGGTGCATGAAGAAAGAGGGACGACAAATTGACGGACGGCAATATCCACACGGGGTGAAATGATCGAACCCTTAACCGATCAACAAAAGGCGTCCAGACTATGACATATACAGCCAGCTGACCCTGTGAAGACCAAACATATTCGCGTATAGATACATAATATTCGGCCAATGTTCAGTGTCGCAATTGTAGCATGGGAAATCGTAACACTGTACTTCGTGGATGAATGCCCAACAGGCAGTCGCCAACTCATCCACTCTATCTTTTTGGCCTCTCTATGTCCTATGAAGAAGGTCCTTTGGCCAAAACGTGGCTTATATATTTTTGTTCTCAAGCCAGCGTTCTTGATGAATGTGTTGAGTCTTTATTTAAAGATAATAGGGCATGCATCTGTCGCCGCCGGAATCGCATTTTATCTTATATATGCATGCGTTTACACAAGCAGTTCAGTCTACAGTATAAAGCAACATGTCACGGGGATCTTTGTCTTTGCCTAGGGCGAAGGAGGCGGTGGTAGCAGTGGTGGTGGTGGTGTCGTACCACCAGCACCACCACCACCATCGTCGTCATCTTCCTCCTCCGTGCTGGACCGCAAGGCCCTTGCGGCGGTGTTGGAGTTCTTGCAGAGGAGTGGCCTTCACGACTCGGTCGAGACGTTGCGTCGCGAGGCGTGCGTCGCGAGCGACCCTGGCCTCGTGACCCCCGGGGGGACTGCCTCCGCCGCAGCCTCAAAAGACGCGGGGGCCGCGGGCAGCAGCAGCAGCAGGGCCACGTCGGCGGACGTCAGCTCCCTCCTGTCGGCGTACAAGCAGGCGGGCGAGGCGGCACGTTACCACGACGACTACACCGGTACGGTTACCCCTGCCGCCAATTTGGTTGAATGTTTGTCCAAAACGTGGAGACACAAACCAGTGCAAAAAGTATTTGCAAATAGCACGTGAAATTGTGCTTTGACAGCTACCAATCAGCTTCTCTACCGCCCATTAAATACTCCTGAAGACAAGCACATGCTTCCATAATACATGGATATCATGCGTGTTGCCCCTTGCACCTCGAACGTGCATCCTCGCTCCTTCAACGTGCTTCTTCGGCTCTTCGCTTGATCCCCCCCCCCGTCCGGGGGAGCAGAGATGAAGCGTTTTGTGGAGTCGAGCCTGGACTGTCACAAGGCGGAGCTGGCGGGCCTCCTGTACCCGCTCTTCTTGCACATGTACCTGGAGCTCGTTTACCACGAGCATGAGGCCGAGGCCAAAGCCTTCTTCACCCTCTTCAACGGGGACCAGGAGCCCTGCTACCAGGACGACCTGAGGTGAGCATCGCCTTGCTTGCTCCACGGCACCACCGCACTGCCGCCGGCACGGCAATGCCCACCCGCGCTAAAAAAACTTCACCGCGTTGCATTGCGCCAGCAACTTGACCTGCACCGCACACGATACATGCTCAGTCGCATTGCACTGCGCTACTGCACTCAACAGCACCGCACTCGAGGCAACGCGTCGTCACGCATCGCACTGCCACGGCAGCCGCACTGCACTACACAGCACTACACAACACTGCACCATACTGCACCGTTCTCCCGCACTGAACTGCGCCGCTGACAACGCACTGAATTGCTCTGCACTGCTCGTCTGCACTGAACTGCACCACCCCCATTGGACCGCAACTGCCATTCGCTCGGTATTGCATTTAATTCATTGTATTTGTGCTGCACCATGCTGCATGGCACTGCCAGCTGTACTTCACTGCACCATTAATCTGTGCTGAACTCCACTGCATCATTAGTTAGCACTGTGCTGCACCCGTCGCAACATATTGCACAGCACACACCATGGTCACTTGCAGCATACATCACTGCTCTTCACTACATCACGTTAGCACTGCGCTGTATCATGCATCACCACACTGCACTACAATACACCGCATTGCACTACCATACACTGTGCAGCACCACACTGCATTGCGCTTCGACGCTCACCCGCACCACACTGCTTTACACTGGCCACGCACACCGTACATCACCAAACTGCACAGCACAAGGCCGCACTGCACCGCACCGCTCCACCTTCACCATGCGGCCTCCCTGCACTGCACAGGGTGCTGTCCGGACTGTCGAAGAGGCAGCACTTGCTGCGTGGGGACACCAGCTCGGCGCTGCTCTCCTCATTCCGCACCGGCAAGTTCGTGGTTCGCATGGCTCGCGACAGCTATGCCGGCCTGCGCAGGCACCTGCAGGTGTGTCTGTGTGCGTGCGCATCGCCTGTCACAGGCGCCGTGGTGACGTCAACCGCCACATAGTGGCGAACGGCGGTTGTTGTTGCTGCTGCTGCTGCGTGGATACGTGGCGCAGTGGTTAGCGTGCCGTGCTACGAACCCTGCGACCCGAGTTCGATTCCCGCTCACGGTTAACACCAGTGACGATTATCTGAACCGGTCCTGGGCGTCCCCTAGGTCGACTCAGCTGCAAATGAGTACCTTGTGCATTGCCACTAGGGAGACAAAGGCGGTCGGGCATGCGACGGTTGTGCGTGGCACGATGGTTTTGGCTGTTACTCCACGTCTGGTTGCTGGTGTGTGGCTTTGCGTCGGCTTGTCGTGGCTGTGCGTTTGTGAGGGCATCTCGCGGACGTGGTGGCTTGCGGGTCATGGTTGCTAACGGTTGCTGCCTCTGGTTCGCAGGAGCGCCCCACGTCGCGAGCGTCGCTCATCACGCAGGAGCACGTGTACGTGGACGTGTACGACGGCGCGCCCCGCACCGCCGCTCAGGTGGCGCTCACCTCGGGCGCCATGGGGGGCGAGGCGCCGCGCCACGCCAACAAGTCCAAGGTGCTCGCGCCACGACGGCCACCTGGCACCGTTTCGGGCCACGTCACACCCTCAAGGACCGTTTAGCCACTTAGAATAACGCTCGGCTGATGCCTTTCAAGACATCCCCCCCCCCCACCTAATAAGAATAGGGAGTAATAGTATTACTCGAGCCCAGATCAAAATACCTTCCTTCAAAATCCTGCCACCTAAAGGCAGGAACCCCCCCCCCCCCCCTAAACTAAACTATGAACCTAAACAATTTTTTTTATTTTACCAGGTAAGGCCCACCGAGCTCTGTAGCTCTTTTTTGGAAGCTACTTGGCCACGAATGATGGCTCAAAAAAGTGGCTTATCACGTGCAAATTCATAGCAGCCAAATACTAAAATCAGAGGACCCGGAAAAAAACCCACACGACCACAGGGAGAGAGAGACATGCAAACTCCAAATATACAGCAGACATCAGGGTCGGGATCGAACCCACAACCTCCTGCATACCAGGCGAAGTAGTTAACAGTAGTTAACATCTCCTAGCCACCATGGCGGCCACACCCAGTGTGACAACGCCTTTTGCCGCTGACGACATCACCGAGGCCCACCCACGTCCCCCTCGCGTGGTCGCGAGCCTTGCCAAGTGAAGCCGTGGGCCCTATCCATCCCAAGAGACCCCCCTAGTCACCCCCCCCTTACCCCTGCCGCAGGAGAGCGGTCACGGTGACCGGGGGCCATGCCGTGTCCGCGCTCGCAGGTTTACTACGGGCTGCTCAAGGAGCCGGAGCTAGAAGTCCCTCCGGACGACGAGGATGAGGAGGGGGCAGGGGAGGGTGAAGAGGGGCGGCCCAAGAAGAAGAAGTCGAAGAAGGAAGCGACGGCCGGGAAGAGCAAAAAACAGGACCCGAATGCCCCCCCCATCACTCGGTGAGTGTTTCGAAGACTTCCAAGTGGCAGGGAGTTGATGGGCGACGCTTACGTGGCGATGTCGACGCTGGCGAGCCAGTGGGCGGCTTCCGGAGTACAGGTTTCCCTCGCTCTACGTGGCGGCGGTGGTAGTAGTAGATGCGTTCCAAGAAAAGGGACCGAGCGAAACCGCACAAGGAGACGGCTGCCTGCCAAGTAGAGCACAGTACAGACAGTACACACACACAATACAGACAGTACGCACAGTACACACACACAGTACACACAGTACACAGACAGTATGCACAGTACGCACAGTACACACACACAGTACATACAGTACACACGCAACCCTCATCCTGTCCGACACAGTACTCTCATGCTGATAGAGGAGCCTCATCCCATCTGGGGATGGGGGTGATTTTCATGACGACAGCGATCACGTTTTTGATCGTAGGGATGATAAATCCGGTGGTGATAATAACGATGGTTGTGAATGTGGCTGCGATGACGATAGTGGTGATTGTTACGTCGGGAATGACGATAATTTTGACAGTAATTATGTATGTATGCTGAACTTCTATCGCACCTTACGTAGCCAACCGTGCTAATCGGAGGTGCGGGGGAAGGACAACAAACTAACACACACAAAGCCAAGTAAGGATGATGGTGATGACGTAATCACAATGCACGTCTTTCATATCCCTTGTCTCTCCCTCCCCGCGACCACCTCAAGGATTCCGTTGCCCGAGCTGAAGGACTCGGACAAGCTGGACAAGGTGATCGCTCTCAAGGAGAGCATGAAGCGGGTACGCCTGGGCCCTGACTGCCTGCCCTCCATCTGCCTCTACACCTTCCTCAACGCCTACCAGGTGGGTTGTGTCAGTCTCGGCCATTGTCGATGGAGGCCTCCCCAAGCCTGTCGCGATCTCTCACCGTCCCGCTACTAAGCGTTTAGTTTCATCGTCCTTCCCTCGCAACCTGCTCCGATGAGCACGATTGGCTGCGTGCGGTGCGAAAGATGTTCAACATACACACACACAACATACACACACACACACAACATACACACCTACAACATACACACACACAACATACACACACACAACATACATACACACACAACATACACACACACAACATACACACACACAACATACACACACACACAACATACACACACACACAACATACATACACACACACAACATACATACACACACACAACATACATACACACACACAACATACACACCTACACAACATACACACCTACAACATACACACACACAAAACATACACACCTACAACATACACACACACACAACATACACACCTACAACATACACACACACACACACAACATACATACACACACACAACATACACACCTACAACATACACACACACCTACAACATACACACACACACAACATACACACCTACAACATACACACACAACATACACACACACAACATACACACACACACAACATACACACACACACAACATACACACACACAACATACACACACACAACATACACACACACACAACATACATACACACACAACATACACACACACAACATACACACCTACAACATACACACACAACATACACACACACACAACATACACACACACACACAACATACATACACACACACAACATACACACACAACATACACACCTACAACATACACACACACACAACATACATACACACACACACAACATACATACACACACACACAACATACACACCTACAACATACACACACACACAACATACATACACACACACACAACATACATACACACACACACAACATACACACACAACATACACACACACACAACATACACACACACACAACATACACACACAACATACACACACACACAACATACACACACACACAACATACACACACAACATACACACACACAACATACACACACACACAACATACATACACACACAACATACACACACACAACATACACACCTACAACATACACACACACACAACATACACACACACACACAACATACATACACACACACAACATACACACACAACATACACACCTACAACATACACACACACACAACATACATACACACACACACAACATACATACACACACACACAACATACACACCTACAACATACACACACACACAACATACATACACACACACACAACATACATACACACACACACAACATACACACACAACATACACACACACACAACATACACACACACACAACATACACACACAACATACACACACACACAACATACACACACACACAACATACACACACAACATACACACACACAACATACACACACACACAACATACATACACACACAACATACACACACACAACATACACACCTACAACATACACACACACACAACATACACACACACACACAACATACATACACACACACAACATACACACACAACATACACACCTACAACATACACACACACACAACATACATACACACACACACAACATACATACACACACACACAACATACACACCTACAACATACACACACACACAACATACATACACACACACACAACATACATACACACACACACAACATACACACACAACATACACACACACACAACATACACACACACACAACATACACACACAACATACACACACACACAACATACACACACACACAACATACACACACAACATACACACACACAACATACACACACACACAACATACATACACACACAACATACACACACACAACATACACACCTACAACATACACACACACACAACATACACACACACACACAACATACATACACACACACAACATACACACACAACATACACACCTACAACATACACACACACACAACATACATACACACACACACAACATACATACACACACACACAACATACACACCTACAACATACACACACACACAACATACATACACACACACACAACATACATACACACACACACAACATACACACACAACATACACACACACACAACATACACACACACACAACATACACACACAACATACACACACACACAACATACACACACACACAACATACACACACAACATACACACACACACAACATACATACACACACACACAACATACACACACACACAACACACACACACAACATACACACACAACATACACACACACAACATACACACACAACATACACACGTACGTAACAATCCGTCTCGCCTCCTTGCACAACGGCTGATTTCACCGCCGCATCTTCGTACTTGATGTCCTCTCTGTGGCGGGTTCCCTCCTTTGGCCGCCACTCTGGTGGCCCACCGACCATCTTGCGACGTATACTGCCGCAGCCCGCTACTTCAGAGTCAATATTCTGCGAGCAGTTTTGCGTTTGTCGTCTAATTCGTGTCTTCCTCTCTCTGTCTTGGTGGAATTCCGCAGCTTGCATCTGCCCACCTGTGTGGACGTTTTACTATTTGGTTCCATTTGATTTGTCAATGTCAATGATTTTGCTCTATCATAGCAGATAATGTGTCGATTAAATGGTTTCTTATAAAGGCTCATTGGTTTGCTGCTTTTCATTACTAGGTACATTTTTATTCCAAAAATACTGCAACCTTCTCTCATTTGAAAGAGCTTTAACAACATTTGGGAACTTCACAGTGCTATAGCTCGTAAACGGTGCAGGATGTTCTGGCGATAATTACCGACGAACATGTGAATAAGTCTGCTCGTAATCAATGAGAATGCGGGAGGATTGTTACGCTCATTCATGTCTACACAGCCTCGTGAATTTAAGAATGGATTATTTGGTGGTTTACGTGGATTTGTATGCAAATGAAATGCTATCGTTACATTTAGGTAGATTCGATATGCATCAGAAACCCCGGGATTTCATCAGCGCTCGCTCAGTCTCCTCTTACCCCTGAGCTATGCGGCCACCGCCCGGCAGTAACGCCTCCATCGCCCCTGGCGGAGGCTCTCCATTCGAATTCAGCGGCCGCCCTGATTGATGCGTTGGGGTTGTGATAGCTGTTTTAAAAACGGCTATCGTGAAAGATAGCTTCACGTCACTCGCGCTAGAGTGGGCCACTATATTTGAAAATGACCTACTGAAAATTGGGGTAGTAATCCTGACCCCCACCCCCCTCCCCCACGCTAATGCCCCAAGTCACGGAGACTCTCCTGGCCTCGTGAGTTCTCACCTGCTTAAACAAAATATCACAATCTTTATTCGTCCCGGAGGAATCCGATGCATTTGCAATAAAGTTCACTACCACATCCGAGTGGTTTTTTACGGTCGTGTACGAATCGTTTTGCCAATCGTGTGCACGAGTGAGCGTCACTGGGGCCGCACTTCGTTGCCGCTCCTCCAGGGCCTGTCCTGCTGCGACATTTCTGATGACTCGAGCCTCGTCGCTGCCGGCTTTTCCGACTCCACCGTGCGGGTGTGGAGCCTCACGCCGAAGAAGCTGCGCTGCATCAAACCATCCAGCGGTAACACACGCGTGTGTCGGTGTTGGTGTGTCGTGTGTGTGGAGCGGCGGTGCAGCGGCTAGCGCTGCGCTACGAACCCGGCGACCGGAGTTCGATTCCCGCTCACGGCCAACATTGGTGACGAATATCTGAACCGGTCCTGGGTCTCCCCTAGGTGGACTCGGCCTCAAATAAGTACCTCGTGCGGTGTGTAAACATCGCCACTGGGGAGACAAAGGCGGCCGGGCGCGGTGCTGGCCACCCACCCCCTCGTGTGCCGTGTCGGCCTTTATAGGTGCTCGCTAACAGCACTTGCCCGTACAGTCTGGTCAGGCTATACGGGGTTTTTTTTGTTGATGTGCCGTGCCGGTCTTCATGGGTGATTGCTAAAAACACTTACCCCAAGGGTCTGCTTCGAGCTATATGAGAGATCTTTGTGTGCGTGTAGTGGTTGTGTAGTGGTTGGCGTGCTGCGCTACGGACCCGGTGACCCGCGATCGATTCCCGTTCACACCCAACACCAGTGACAATTATCTGAATCGAGGTCGACTAAGCCTTAAATGAGCACCTAATGCAGTGTGCTTTCATCAGCATCGGGAAGACAAAGGTGGCCAGGCACAGCACCTGTCCCAACCCAACAGTCTGTTAAGGCTATACGGGGGATCTTTGTATATGCGTGTGACTGTGTGTGTGCGTTTGTTGGCACAGTAGGGTGCACAGCTGGTGAATCGGCCAATCATCTCAGTCGACCCATGGCACCTGCTGAGTCTGCCCCATGACCTCATGCCAGCGGGCGTTTGACACTTCACGTTGCCTCAACGTGCTCCTACCCTGCACAAGCGCCGTGGTGACGTCACCGCCACTTAGTGCGTGTGCGTGCATCTCGCAGAATTGGTCCTCATCGACAAGGAGGCGGACGACGTGATGGAGCGGATCATGGACGATCGCACGACGAGCGACTCGAAGCTGCTGCTCGGCCACGGGGGACCCGTCTTCTCCACCAGCTTCAGCCCCGAACGGTGCGGCCCGCGCTCACTCGCTCACGCGCTCGCTCGCCCACGCGCTCACTCGCCCATGCGCTCACACGCTCACTCGCTCACTCGCTCACTCGCTCACTCGCTCACTCGCTCACTCGCTCACTTGCTCACGCGCTCACTCGCTCACTCGCTCACTCGCTCACGCGCTCACGACCCCCCCCAGCCTTCATACGCACCGCCGGCTCACAACGGCCAGTGTCGGATACATCGAGCCTCGGAGCTGTGCTGTTTCTCTGTGGCTGTGTGTGCATCTTTATCTGTGTGCCCGGTGTGTGTGTCTGAGTGTGTCTGTCACCGCCACTCCGTGGCGAATGGCGATTATTGTTGTTGTCTGAATGTGCATGTGTCTCTGTGTTAGTCTGTATCAGTGTATGTCTGTCTGTCTGTACATCTGTTTTGTCTATGCTTGTGTGTTTGTATGTGTACATGTTTACGCGATCTACCCCCTCCCCCCCCAAAAACAACCTGTATTATGCATGATATTGGTCGCGAAAACCTACGTGTTAAACTGTGTAAACATCAGCATGGTGTGTGCGTGCGTGCAGGGCATGGCTGTTGTCCTCCTCCGAAGACGGCACGGTGCGCGTGTGGTCGCTCCACACCTTCACGTGCCTCGTGGCGTACCGGGGACACATCTGGCCTGTCTGGCACGCCTCCTTCTCCCCGCACGGACACTACTTCGTGTCGGCCGGGCATGACCGCACCGCACGGTACGGCTAACGTCTGCTAGCATGTGCATGTGATGGTGGCGTTATTGATTTTGCAGCGTTGGAAACCTTTTTGGCGGTGTTGTTTATGGTTGTGGTGTAGGTGCGCTTCTGCGGCCGTCTGGAACGCTCTTCCGATATTAGGAAGCCACTGGAGCTGTGCACTTTTAAATCATCGTCTAGATTGAATACGATTTTATTTGAGACTACTTTTTTTGTTTAGTTGTCCCTCATCAGCACCCCCGATGATGGCGGTTGGCTACGTACTGTGCGAAAGAAGTTCAACATATGTACATAGAGGTGGTTATAGTTATGTTTGTGACATTGACAAGACTGATAGTGGTCAAGGTTGTAGTGGTGATGGTGATCCAGTCATATGTTTAGAGATGCATTACAAAATGAGAAATAAATATATTATGGTCTAAAAGGGGGGAAGTGGGGTCAGGACAAGATAGGGAAACATGGGAGAGGAAGGAAAACAACAACACAGCACTGCCCCTGTCAGGAAGTGACCAGGATCCACCAACAACAATCCGCAGGAACAAATGTAACCAGGGCAGCAGCAGCAGCAGCAGCAAGTTCCAGGGTATGCTCAGGGGGGAGTTGTGGGGTGGTGAAGCCGGCGACACCGCTGACGCCGTTGCTCGTCGTGCCCTCCTGTTGGCGGTGTGACCGCCGGCGCAGGCTGTGGGTGATGGACCACCACCAGGCGGTACGCGTGTTCGCGGGCCACCTGAGCGACGTCACGTGCGCCTGCTTCCACCCCAACTCCAACTACGTGGCCACGGGCTCGGCGGACCGCTCGGTGCGCGTGTGGGACGTCCTGAACGGGGCCTGCGTGCGCACACTCACGGGACACAAGGTGCAGCGCGCGCGCGAGAGAGTTTGATCCTTTTACCGTCGCGAGACGATTTCTGCGAGGGGGTTCCCGTTCACCGCCGAATCGCGGAACGTGGGAGCGGCTCTGCGTTCGTTTTGTTTAGGGAGGTGTAGTAGCGCCGTTGATTTTTAAAGACATCACTGCAGAGAACCGTAGCGACACAACCGCACTCTACGATGGCTGGCACCAAACAATGCCACACGCCCTTCACGCACGGCCTTGTGGGAGCCTCGATACCGATAAAGTTACTTGAGTTTTTTTTTCAATTCTGAATCGCAATGAAAACTGATGTACACATATCATTGATAATGTTGATGTTTGTATGTTTGAACTTTTTTCCCACCGCACGAGTGAACCATGCTGATGTTTGTGATGATGGTGATGTTTATAGTGCTGGTTATTGTCACCGTTATGGTGATTATGCTTGTGATGATTTCAACTATAATTGCAATAACGACGACGGTGACGATCGTGCCGATGGTGTGCGGGATGATCATGATGACAACGATGCTGACGACGATGTCGACGATGGTGTTGCCGTGTGTGCCTCAGGGCTCCGTCCACTGTGTGGCATTTTCGCCAAACGGGCGATTCCTGGCGTCAGGTGGCGCCGACAGCCGAGTGTTGCTGTGGGACATCGCGCATGGACTCCCCATTGCCGAGCTCAAGGTTCCCCAGCGCGTTCACTTTCATCCTCCCGTCGCGTTCCTCTTATCCGCATTGAGTTAGCGTTCACGAATCCCATTAGCTCACACATCCGTGAATACCATTTATCAGCCACGAAGAATCTACCGCTGGGTGAAGGCTTCCCCAAAGTGTCTCTGGCTGTTATGATCCTATGATGTATCAAGCCGCCCCCAAGCTCCATCACATGAGCTGATATCCATCGTCCCATCCCCAGTGATTTGTTGTTTCATTCGCCTTCCCTCCCATCATCCACCGGCTTCTCGTGATGTGGACTCCCCAAATACACTTTTACTGGTAGGAACCTCTTGGTTCCACCAGCCCACAGGGGATTATTGTGTCCGTCCGTCATGCGTCCAAAAATGGGAGGGTGGGGAGGGTGGGGCTGGGTAGGGAGGGGCTGGGTGGGGAGGGGCTAGGTGGGGAGGGGCTGGGTGGGGGGTGGGGGTGGGGCTGGGTGGGGAGGGGCTGGTCACCCCGTGGTGCCCTTATAAAACTCAACGTTTAACCTACTCACGCCGGCTTGTGCCCGCCCTCACAGTCGGGCATATTTGCGGAATACACCACGCCGCCGTTGACCCTGCCCACTGACCGAGCAACCCAAAGTTCCTACCAGCTCCCTCCGCAGGAATGTGTTCTTAGTACTGTAGCCATAAACTTTTCCCATTATATCCTTGTTCTACATATGTTCTGCAATCTATGTGTTCCCATCTTTGTCTCTCGGTGTAATTCCAAGCACGCATCTCTCCATGCTTCTTTGCGCACTTTCATTATTTTCTCCGTCTGTAACACGGGCTCACAATAACTCTTTCAAGAAGATCCGAAGTCAAATTTAGTACAAAATTTGTGTTGCTAATACCCTGGAGAAATTGGGACAAATTGATTAGAGGTTTGACGAAAACTTGGTGATTAAAAAAAACGGCAATGAGGTCACCCGCCATGCGTGTGCCTCACTTCCCCCTGACGTTTGCGTGACATCATCTCACGACGTCACACATCGTGCGCCAAGTGACATCATCTTGTGCAGCTCCGGGAGGTAATGTTAATATCGCTCATTAAATACTTAACAAGGATGAGCGCACGCCCAAAAGTTGCTCCGGAAAGTACGAATCTGCGTGATCTATCTCCTCTGTTTCGTCTTTGCCTTTCAGGTAGGTGTTCCCAAACAGTTGCGCGTTTGCTATAAGGAGCGTCCTGTGCGTGTGTGTTGTTAGGGTCACACGGACACCGTGTACACGCTGAAGTTCAGCCGCGACGGGGAGGTGCTCGCTTCAGGTGAGTGGCAGTACCCTCTTGTGCATAGTATGCATGTATTTTTTACTTCTTTTGCACCGTACATAGCCAACCGTGCTAATTGAAGCAGTTGGTTCAATGACCACGTTCGGAGTCAACCACAGAAAGCTATTCTGGGTTATTATTTGGTTCTTTCGGTTAAGTCACGTCTAAAGATAAAATAATAAATTAAATTAAATAATAGAATACGACGTTTCGATTGCAACACGAGCAATCATCATCAGGTATAATGAAATAGCGACATAAAATCTAACCAGAAAACTATAGACAGACATATTAGCAGACAGATATCACCAAGATACATAGCGGGAGCAACACAGGTAACAGAGAGGGGTGATCGTCTCTGTGTGGTGGCCTTAAATAGACAGAGGGGGGGGCGGAGGCAGAGAGAAGGAAGGGGGGTTAGAGAGTTCTAAAATTAAGATTACTATTCTGGGTTCTCGTTATTGCTCGAATGATTAGTGGATTAATAAACTCAACATTTTATTAGACTTTTTGGGGGTCAATTACTCGGGTCCCTTTAAGATTGGCAGCCACCTCGACATGGTGCCTCTGGAGGCTGAAAAACTCCTAAAAGCTCTGCCTGGCGTGCCATGGTTTATGATGTACCTGTGCATGTTGGACTTCTAATAGCACCGGACATAGCCAACCGTGCTAATCGGAGGTGCGGGGAAAGGATAACAAACTTAACACAAAAAGCAGTTCTAAGGAAAAGTTTTCAATCTAAATTTAAAAGTGAAATAGCTCCAGTGGCTTCCTAATATCGGAAGGAAGGCCGCAGAAGCGAATCTGAAAGCGTGCGATGTTGCGGTGACCACCGTCTTTGTTTGATGGCTAGCCAAAATCCGCTGCTGCTGCTGCTGCGAGGATGAGCGGATTTCGCGTGATGATGGTTTATGCTCCTTGACGAGATCAGCGAGGTGTTGTGGCTCATTTGTGGCAATGTCACCAAGCGCCCCCGTCACCTCTCACCTAGCAGCCACACGTGGGAACAGAGGTGATAGTTTTCAAACAGTTTTCCTGTCATCCGACCGGTCGAGTAATTGAACAGATAAAAGGAGTAATTGAATATAACCCAGCTGGAGGTCGCATGTACAGTGAGTGCAGTTTGTCATTGTAGAAATTTGGCCTTCACTGACATTGCTGATCTCAGTTCTCATCCCTGTATAATGCTATCTGTACATCTTGGGCTCTTATCCACCTGTGTTCCTTCCAAATTCTAATCTGGACAGGAACATATCGATCCCCTTTTGTCATTCCACTGCTGGATGAGGGCTTTGTATGTCAGTGGACCACGCATCACCACGCTGGTTGGTGCCGGTGGGGTAGGAGACAGTGAAGAACAATCGCACGCAATGGATGAGAGGAGCAAGTCCATCACTTCCTCTCTGACCCCGTGTGCCGACTGAACATCTATGAAAAATAGCTTGTATAGCCCGTCGGATTCCTCCAGTGTAAATAAAGATTCTGACCGTGGCTGTCGTCATTGTGACCTTTTTTTTGCGGTCGCGCACAGGCGGAGCGGACTGCTGCGTGCGTCTGTGGGACGTGACGCGGGCCGTCGACGAGCTGGACCCTGACGACTTCGTGTCGGCGTCGCTGCACTCGCCGCCCGCGGAGCACGCGGCCGACCTGACGCTGGGCGCGCACTTCACCAAGAGCACCCCCGTGGCGCACCTGCACTTCACGCGCCGCAACCTGCTGCTTGCGTGCGGCGCGTTCACGCCCTGAGCCGTCGCCGCCCGCGGGTGGGTGGCGAGCGGGGGGGGCGGGGCGGCCGTAGCGATGCGGGACGCGCTTCGCGCGGATTGAGCGCGCAAGCGGGCGGTACGCGCGTTCGTTCTGCAGAGCGCGTGCGGGTACGCAGATATCGCAGTGCAAGACGTAACGTGCCGAAGATAGGTTGCAGAGAGCACAGGTGGTGAACCTCACAGGGCGTGTTTATTATACAGTTTGTTGTCGTGCCCCTCCCCCACACCTCCGATTAACACGGTTGGCTACGTGCGGTGCGAAATAATTTCAGCATACGTACAACACACGATGCGTGTGCAGTGCACAGAATCGTGCAGTGCAGGATTATCCAGGGTAATTGGGGAGAGGGGTGGCCAAGATAAATAAGACCACACAATGCAAAATATACATAAGTCAGGCTACTAAAACGTGTTTGTTGCTTACCCATGTAGAATGGTGGTGAATACGTGTAGAATGTTTCGTGTTGTTTTTTACGCTGGTTAAAGTAACCGGCATGCTTTTGGACATGTGCGCTGTCACGGTCGGCACCAAGTCACTGAGCCGCGATGGGTGAGGAGCAACCAGGAGCAGCCAGTAGCACCCAGCGCGCGCGTGTGTAAAGATTATCTTTGCAAGTTCGGTTAAACGGCAGCCCATATAGTGGAGAGTTCACTGTCGCATACAAAGGGCACTGCCAACTGCTATGTCTCTTCAACTAGCTACCTATGGGCCAGATGTGGACTGTGACTGCTCTTTGATTTGCCTGCCAAACTATGGCCCGTGGACACAAAACGATCAGAACAGATTAGTGAGCTGAAAGAGAAACAACGGAGATGAGTGCTCTGGACGTGCAGTACAGATTAGTGAGATGAACAACAACTGAACGAGAGAGAGAGAGCTGTAGACAAGAGAAATACGAGTGAGATGAAGGTTAAGATGAACACAAAAAGGAGAGATGAGAGACCTGGAGGACAGGCAGTAGAGCTTAGCAGAGATGGTCATGTCACGGTGACTGATAGAAAGTGGCCCACCAGCACAAGCTCGTGTTATTGTGACCCAAATGTAAATACAAATTGGAGAACTCTACATTGCACAAATCGGACTGCATAGCGTGCGACACGTTGCATCCAGAGGGCACGCCTGTTGTATACGGGTCGCCCGGCACATGAAGTACACAGCGCACCAAACGCATTCGGTACACGCACCGCACGGCGCACCATTCTCTTTGGTTCTCTCGGTAAAGTCACGTAGGTATAAAAATAAAATAAAATAAATCACGACGTTTCGGGCGCAACACAAGCGTCCGTCATCAGTTTGACATTTGGAGTTGACCATTGGATTATCACTGCCGTCCGGGAAAATTTCTGCAGGGAATTTGTCGTCCACTGTAATGTGGACATCGATCAAGAGAAACCCATCGTTGTTAGAAAAAGAATGGCATACTGTGTAATGCTGGTGTCGTAGCCCACTTAAAAAAATAATTCCACAATTGATTTAAGTACGAAAGTGTTGTTGCGTAGCTACAGTGTCATTCTGACTTAATAAAGGTAAGTGGACTTGGGCAGGACGCGTCACTCAGACGAATGATGGCCGGTGGTAGCGTCAACTGCTGCCAAGATGGAGCGATGGAGTAGGCTCGTGGAAGGAACTAAATGGATTATTGGATAGCGAGACCACGTGAGATTTTGACGGCTTAGGGTGGTCGTCATCCCCCAGTGGATTGATTCGGGCTGATCAGTTTCTGTGTCCAGTGTCTCCTCCGTAATAGAGGTAATTGGGTGTGACCTTGCCTGGATAAAGGTGTAAAAAAATATGTTCACACCATAGGCAACATGCTATGCAAATACCCTGTCTTGTTTAGTTTTTATTTATATTTCTATAATGCTTTTTTTAATAAGACCCTCCACCCCCTTAGATATTTCCATTGTACGTATTCCCTGGCCAGTACTTGACTGTGTGAAATTTTGTACAAACTTTATTAAAAAAACATTAGTAAAGCTGCGTGCGTTGCCTTCCTCCGTGTCTGGTGAACAAAATGATCACTTAACCCAGCCAAACCCCTTGCTTGGTTACAAGACTTTTTTCAGAAGAGACCTGCATTTGGTTAGTGTTTTTTTTCCCCATTTGCATTGCCAAAGTTGTTTGCCTTCGCACGGGAGGAACCCGGAGCACCGGAGAAAACCTACCGCGCACCTGCCACAACGGGATGTGTCAACGTGACACTCGAACCTTCGCGCAAATCCCATTGCTGTTCGCCGCTTGTCTTGCCAACTTGCAGTGCGAGCCGTTCCCGGGCATTGTGAATATGAATGTCGCGCGGTGGTTAGCACGGTTTGATTCCAAGGCACAGATAACATTATCGTGCGTTGTGAATCAAACGGCAACGTCCCAGCGTGGTCACGTGTGGTCAAGCAAGTGGCCTGTTATCGACAACTGCGTGGATAGGGCCTTCAGAATTTTTTTAACAATGAACTGTGAATTGTGTGACATTACCCATAACAATTTTGGCGCACGCACCTTGATCAAGTGAGATGTTTTACCTGTAGGAAGGGTACGATGGTGTAAATATATCGGTGTGAAATTCCACACGCACACGTCAACATAACCCCGGATTGTACTTCCATGGTAAATCGCATCCATAATTGCCGAGCATAAATATGATTCATACCTGGGAGAGCCATTGATAGTGAATCAAAATGAAGATGATGAACTACCAAAGAGATGGGGCTGCGTGGCATTCATATTTGGTTCTGCTTTTTAAATAACGATATTTTATTTTATCAAAACCTTTATTTAGAAAACCGTTTTGGGAAGTTCGGCTTTCTTTTGAACAATACTAGCACTTGTTTACTTTGTCACGGTACTGAATGAAACGCGTTACCTAGCTTTTAGTGATACCTCGGATTTGCCCGTCGAGTATTTTGTGTTAAAGTTTTGTGTGTGAGGAAAATTAAGTTAAGTTTGTCAGAAAGCAGTTTACTGTAACATAACTAACATACCTGTCAACCCTTTATCAGTGCCCTCCCTTATTACACACCAATTCAGACCTTATTACAGACCAATTCAGACCGTATTGGTCACCCCGTGCCCTTATAAATCTCAACGTTCTTCCTACAAAGTCCCATCACAAGGGAGAAACACAAATAACACATTTTTGTTGTTGCCGGTATTAAAACGGCTGTATGCCGTGTGGACCTGAAAACTCAATTTCGCTTTACAAGAATACGGGCTAAACAGTATTGGTTGAGATATTCTACTATATACTACACTGCTATACAATACACCACTACATACCTTAGTAGTAGGTTTTTGCCCTTTAAACTGGTACAAAAACTGACACCTTTATACAAGGCATCATGTTTGCAATAACCACAACACAAGCAGTCAAAATGCAAACAAAAAGAAACAACTCTGATAATGATATGCACTGTCCTTGAAGTTAATTGGTCCACACCCGAGACAGCTTTTCTTAGAGCCTAGTCACTACATACCTGTCAACCCCTCATCGGTGCACTATCTTAACACATTCCTGCGGAGGGAGCTGGTAGTAACGTTTGTTGCTCGGTCAATGGCCAGGGTCAACGGCGGCGTGGTGTATTCCGCAAATATGCCCGACTGTGAGGGCGGGCACAAGCCGGCGTGAGTAGGTGAAACGTTGAGTTTTATAAGGGCACCACGGGGTGACCAGCCCCTCCCCACCCAGCCCCACCCCTCCCACCCCCCACCCAGCTCCACCCCTCCCCATCCAGCCCCTCCCCACTCAGACCCTCCCCACCCAGCCCCTCCCCTCCCAGCCCCACCCAGCCCCTCCCCTCCCACCCTCACAACCCTCCCCACCCAGCCCCTCACCACTCAGACCCTCCCCACCCAGCCCCTCCCCTCCCACCCTCACAACCCTCCCCAGCCAGCCCCTCACCACTCAGACCCTCCCCACCCAGCCCCTCCCCTCCCAGCCTCACCCTCTCCACCCAGCCCCTCCCTGCACGACGGACGGACGGACACAATAATCCCCTGTGGGCTGGTGTAACCAGGAGGTTCCTACCAGTATTACACACCAACTCAGACCTTATTGGTCACCCCGTGGCCTTATAAATCTCAACGTGCACCCTAGAAAGTCCCATCAAATGGCAGAAACACAAATAGACAAAACTTGCTTTTCCCGAATTGAAACGGCTGTACGCCGTGTGGACCTGGCAACTAAATGTCCCGCTTTCCATCAAGGATCTCAAAGCGCTGTTCAAGACACAGCAGCAGACACTCAGCATAAAAATAATATTACATTTCTAAAATCATTTACTAAATTAACTAAAAGTTTAATATGTAACTAATGTACAGTTGTGCAGTAACAACCAAAGTGATTATTTGGGGGGCTTGTATATTTTAGCAAAAGTATTCGTTGAAAGTGACTTTGAAAAAAAAAATACTTGGCGCTTAAGGGCAATTTTTTTGAGTACTTTACCGGACTTAAACAACCTTTAACTGTTCTAAGACCGTTATGATGTCATTGCTTTAATATTTCACTCAGCAGGGCCGCGTCATCGGAAAGACGCCGCCTCATTGGCCGAGATGTTTGGCGGGACTTTTAAAACTTCCCTCGCGTCCAGCGCGTGACGTCACCAGGAGGTTTTTAAAATTATTTTGCGGGAGACGCCTCACGCCAACAACGGCAAAAAGAGGTTACGCGAACAAAATATTTCTCCTTCAGTATAATCTGTTTCTACACATACAAAGTAACACATATATCTGCCCTCTCTTACACAAAAGGCTTATTCATAGTCTGCCTCCATGTTCCAAGATTATTATAACGACGCGTATGATTATTTATTTTGACTCAAGCCCATAAGGCGAACTGCGGCTACCGCCCCTAACCCCCCTCTCTCCCCGCACTGACCAATGAGCTTGCAGAATTCCCCCGCCCCTTCTTACCAAACCCCCCCTCCCTCCCCGCATTGACCAATGAGCTTGCAGAATTCCCCCCCCCCCGAACCAATCCCCGTCGACCAATAGAAAGCGAAGGATTATCGAGGCGACCGTTGGGGTGCCGCCAATCAGAATCGCCCGTGGCCGACGGCGTCACAATTTGAATTTTTTACTCGCGAGGCAAAGCCGCTGAGTTTGAGGAGTTGGTGGGAGGCTTCGTTCGGCTGTCCACCATGGCGAGAAAGAGGTGAGAAACGAGTGCTTTGAAACCCTTCGCCGTCGTCGGAATGTGGAGCACGATGAGGGAACTCGGGAGACGATCGTGACTTTCGGGCGCGGTGCCGGCGATACGGCCTAGTCACACGCCGCGATGCCTCGGGTTCGCCTGAATTCTCCGCCTGGATTGCGTTCTCTTTTCACCGCGCCCACCTACGATTCGCGTGAGGTGGGGGGGCGGAGGCGTTTTGGTATTTGTGTTCTTTCTATATCATGAAATTTAACGTGTGTCATTTTGTTTAGGGGTGGTGCAATTGTCACATTACAACGGTGAAACTAAAATCACGCTATAGTTTATGCCGTGAGCCACTTTGTTGAGCCATCGTTTGTGGGCCGGGTAGCATCTAAAAAAATAACTAAATATCTCAGCGGGGCCTTACCTGGTAAAATTACATGACACTAACATGGGGTGGAACGGTGGCGCGAAAGTTCCCTCGCTGCCAAGCTACGAACCCGGTGGATTGAGAGTTCTCGTCACGGTCACGGTGGAGGGTGGCGAGACGCACCTGTACCGGTCAATGCACCCCCATTACCTCCATGGCGTGGGGAGCCTTTCATCCAGCAGTGGATTGATCCTGAATTGTAAATTAATACAACATATTTGAAATTGCTGCTTTGGCACAAAAAAGACCCATAAATGTCGCCCAATTTCTTTTTTCAGGCAGTGTTATTGACGGACGTGAATTGTGTTTGTTGTTGTAGATTAATAAATTGCGGTACAGTGATGTATATGTGTTTTTAATATGTACACATGTTGGTACATTAGGGAGCACAGGTGATGCATCTGCCAGTCTTCTTTGTTAATCTCTACGCACCTCGCCTTGCACAATCGCTGTGGTGACATCACCACCGTGTGTGTGTATAGATGGCACAGTAGGGGGTACAGCTGGTGGTGCATCTTACTGGTCATCTGTCGGCTAACTCATGGTAGTTGCTGGGTCTGTCCCGTGACCTGCCAGCAGCGAGCTTTCGACACTTCACGTGATAGCCTCAAAGTGCACCTGGCCTGGCACAGGCGCCGTGAGGACGTCACTGTCACTTCATGGCGAGTGGCGATGGTATAGATGGGCGTGAGTGTTGCGGAGTGGCACTTAGCGGGTTTATTGCAACTACGCTGTTAGGCCGAATTCCACTGATAGTGGCGAGTGGTTTCTGAACCAGCCCTGGGTCTCGCTCACATCGACCTGTGCCTTAAATGAGCACCTGGTGCGGTGGGCAAGCATACAAGTACCTAGAGAAACAAGAACGGCCGAGCGTGGTGATGGTGTCTTTGCCACACTACCCACATTTGCGCACTTTGAAACTCAATAGGTGCCCCATTATCAAGTCAATGCTATACAGGAGACTTTTCACTGGGTGTGTCTGGACCTGTGTGAGGGGCTGATAATCCCTTAAGTCATGAGGCGATGACTCGTACACGGTTGTCCGATTTCGCTTCCCGGTCGTGGGTGACATCGGTGGCAAATGGAATCTGAATTTCTTTAGGGATTCCCCTGTTGCTGCTGGGTTGTCAACATCAGCACGAGGGAGAACAAAGCTTGCTGGAGACGATGCTGGTCAAACGATGACCGCTTCTTGCACCGTGCCACCCCTTAATTGGTGCTTCCTCACAGCACTTTCCTCTACAGTCTGCAGGGCTAAACGGGAGATCTTTGTGTACTTTTTGTGCGCGTAGCGAGGTGCTCGCTTCGGAGTTGGTCGCCAGTCTCAACAACGCCATGGTGAACCTTCGAGACATTTGGGAGGACATAGGAATTCCCGAAGAACAGCGGCTGGAGAGGACACAAGTGGTGAAGAAGTACATGGAGGTACGGTCGGGGCACCGATTTGACACCGCTGAGATCCTCTGCGTGGTACTGTACTGATCGCCCTTCTCTACAAAATAACATCACAAAGTAAACCCCCATTTTTTTTGACCAGCGTCTTGAGATACGGTCACATACAGACCTCCAAATTGAATTATAATTTCATACAAAATCTTAACATTCCCCGCACCTCCGATTAGCGCGGTTGGCTACGTACAGTGCGAAAGAAGTTATACATAAATACATACAACTTACATAGTGTAACAGACCCCCAACTCTGCATTTTACTTTACCATAACCGCTTCCCACTCACTGCGGTGTAAGGACCTGCCAGGTTGCTAAGAGATGAGCAGGGACTACTTGAGGGATCCTGGATTGGTTATTGCTTAATTTATTGCCGAGTGGAAATGGGGACAGGTGCTCCAAATGCGACGGAGTATAAAATTAATGCGCATGCAGTTTACACTTGCTGTGTATGTGCGTGCTTCTGCACACCCCCAGAGGCTGCTGAACGAGATGATCTCGGAGGAGGAGGCCTTGAAGGATCGGTTGATGAAGAGCGTCACCACTTGCAAGACGGAACTGCAGGGGCTTTGCTCCGACCTCTCTCTCCCGGCCTTCCAGGTTTACGATCCTTTGCCTCTCGACCTGGTTCTCAACTTGCTGTGGGTTGTTTTCAGTCTCAAGTCAGGCCTGGCCTGGTCCAATGCTCTTACAGGCTGGTGCTGGGCTTTGGCTGTGTTTGGCCCCCAATTACCATTCAGGCGCAGCTCTAGGCTGGTTACTGTTCGGCGATTCATTCCTTTGGTGGGGGTGAGTATCAATTGGACATCCGCTCTTGGCTTACCCACAAAGTGGTATCAATTTTGTTGGTCTTGGACGAATAATCAACCCCCCCAACGTGTACTACAACTCCTAATTTTCCAATTGCGAGTTGCTCTGTCTACCGCTGAGCCACCTGGCCAATTTATAGATCACGTCTGACGATCATGATGATGATATTTAGGCGAAATGGAACAAACTAGACGGTGTGTGACGCATGTTTTTCCTCGGTGCGTGCAGCCGGACGAGAACCTGACGCTGCTGCAGCTGGAGAAGGACACGCGCACGCACATGGAGACGCTGGTGCGCGAGAAGCGGGAGCGCCTGCGCGAGCTGCAGAGCCTCGACGACGCCGAGGAGCGGCTGTGCGGCGTGCTGTGCGAGCGGCGCCCCCACCGGCCACCGACCTCTGGGCCCGTGCCTTCCATCGAGCAGCTCGCGCTCCTGCGACAGGCGGTGGCGACGCTCGTCGCCGAGAAGGTGCGCGCAGGGAGGGGGGGGGGGAAAGATGGGGGGAGCAGCGTTGGCAAGGTTTTTTTTTTACAAAACACGAGCCCGTTACAGTCACGTCGAGCAAGTCGCAAATCCGTGAGTCGACAGTTGCGGAAAACCGTCCCGACGCAACTGAGCCGTATATGGCGGTGGGGAGAAAGAAGGGGGAGGTGAGCCCGATGGCCCAACTAAGTGGGGCCGTCAAGACGGGAGGGGGAGGTGACAATTTAAATTGGGTGAAGACAGGGGACGGGAAATATAACCAACCTAATGAGGGAATCTGGATAGCCGGGGGGCGTTGCCAACTCTTTGAACAAGGAATCAGTAGAATGTATGCCGCGTATTTTACAGTCATTTGGTACAGGACGATTAATGCATACCTCGGGAATTACTCCTGAATCTGTAATTCACTCGTCCAAGATGATCGCTACTCCTGCCTTCAACTTACACCCTGAAAGTACATACTATTCATGTAGAATCAAAACTGCGGGGTAAATTACTCAAAAGACCGCAAACCTTATCTGGAGCACATGTTGTGGGTGTGTGGGTTTGTGCGACTGCACCAAGCTTTGTTTTCCTACGTCGGACTGCGCACCATACTCCTGTCGCCTCCGCACTGCGTGCTTGCAGGACCGGCGCCAGGAGCAGTTTACGCAGACGCGGCAGCAGATCGTGATGTGCATGGCGCAGCTGGAGCGTTCGCCGGACTCGTCGTTTGAGCGCGACGTGGTGTGCGAGGACGAGGAGGAGTTCTGCCTCTCCAAGGACAACATCTTGAGCCTCCAGATGCTCCTCGCCCAGGTGAGGGCGAGGATGCACACACCCAACCCCTCTGCCATCTCCTCTCATCTCACTCCTCTCCCCTCCACACCTCTCCCCTCTCATCTCACTCTCCCCTCTCATCTCACTCTACTCCCCTCCACACGTCTCCCCGCTCATCTTGCTCTTCTCCCCACCACACACACTCCTACCTCTTCCCTCCCATCTCGCTCCCCTCCCCTCCATGCACACTCTCCTACCTGCCTTCCTCTAATCTCGCTCTCCTGCCCTCCACGCACTCTCTGACCTCTTCCCTCTCGTGTCACTCTCTACTCCAGCTGGAGCGCGAGTGTGCTCTGAACGACGAGGTGTGCTCCGAGCTGCGCGGCGAGGTGGGGAGGCTGTGGGACCGCCTGAACGTGGAGCAGGGCGAGCGGGACGCCTTCACCGCCTGCATTCACAACAGCAAGCCCTCCGACATGGACAAGGTGCTCACCAAACACGCGCTTGCAAACACGGCTCTATAGCGAGCTCCCCCTGCACACGCCACCACTGACTCTGAGGGCCGGGTTTCCCAAACGATAGCCCTCGAGCCAGTACGTATGTATGTACGTTGAGATCATCTCGTTCAACCGTACGTAGTGGAGCGAGTGTGTGGTTAGCGCGCTCCGCTACGAACCTGCAGACCCGAGTTCGATTGCCGCTCACGGCCACCACCAGTGACGAATATGTGCACCGGTCCGGGGCCTCCCCGAGGTCGACTCGGCCTCAGTTGATTACCCAGTGCGATGTGTAAACATCGTCACTGGGGAGACAAAGGTGGTCGGGCTGGCCACCCACCCCCCCGACTTGCGCGCCACAGTGCCGGCCTTCGTAGGCGCTACTCTCTAACAGCCCTTGCCCCATCAAGTCCGTGGAAGCTACATGGGGGATCTTTGCCTTTGTCCGCGTGCAGCTTAAGCAGGAGCTGTCGCGCCTCGTGGAGCTGAAGAGGCAGAACGTGCGCACGGTGCTGGCGGGCGTGCGCTCGGAGATCGCCGCACTCTGGGAGAAGTGCTACGTCAGCGAGGAGGAGCAGCGAGCGTTCACCCCCTACCACAGCGGTAATAACGTCAGCGGTGGTGACGGTGACGGTAATAACCACAGTGGTGGTGACGGTAATAACGACAGCGGTAATAACGACAGCAGTAGTGACGGTGACGGTAATAACCACAGCGGTAATATCCACAGTGGTGGTGACGGTAATAACCACAGCGGTAGTGACGGTGACGGTAATAACCACAGCGGTGGTGACGGTAATAACCACAGCGGTAATAACCACTGCGGTAGTGACGGTAATAACCACAGCGGTAGTGACGACAGCGGTAGTGACGGTGACGGTAAGCGCCCCCTTCGTCGGCATCCCCGGCCATGGTTGCGGGAGGGGAGGAGCTCGTCCGTCGGGGCTCCCAACGCCGGCTGTGAATTGGGTTGCTGCTGTAGACGTACGTGCATGTTATCGGAACGGATTCGGAACGAAGAACTGATTACGTACACGCTTTCATCATGGGAGTGGGAAAGAGTTCAAAGCTTGTCCAGTTAAAGATCAGCATTAACGATAATCCAATTTCTATTAAACTGAACTCGGCTTTAATTCGATTCATAATACACCAATGTAATAATTATCAGTGGGACTTACCTGCGCGTGCCGGATCGTGCGTAGCCCAACGCTGGGAGCGATTCTACAAACGATTGAAGAAGCGACCCAACGTGCCCATCACTTCCAACGTGCCCACGCAACGATGATGATCCCACTTGGTTGAGCTATCGTTTGTGAGAACTGGGTCGCTTCTGGTAAAGAGCTATATAGTTTGGTGGGCCTTACCTGGTAAAATAAAATAGCTGAGCTATACAGGGACGACTCTATTGAGGAACATTCGAATACAAACCTGGTCCATATGTCCAGTTGCCTGTTTGGACCGAGAGCCGTAAGTTCAACCACCGCGCAGTAGATGGTGGCGGTGGCATCTACGTCTGCAGAACGTGAAGAACCAGTGGCATCTACATCTGTAGAACGTGAAGAACCAGTAGCATCTGTATCTACTAGAGATTATACAACTTTTAAATCCCTTCCCCGTGTTTAGTGTACACGCCGTACAACACGTTTGGAATCGACGGGAGTAAAGTTGGACTTACAAACAAATAGCGACTTGCGAACAGACCTGGAAATCGAACTCGTTCGTGAGTAGAGGAGACCCTGTATAACATTTGGCTGCTATACATTTCCACGCGATAAGCCACTTCGTGGTGCTGTCACTTGCGGCCATGTCGCCTTACCCGGCTTGTTTTGAAAATAGTTTTAACGGTTCGGTTGCAATCGTTTGTTTCCGGGCGCAGACGATGCGACGGAGGAGCTGCTGGTTGAGCACGAGGAGGAGGCGAGCCGGCTGCGGGGTCAACACGAGCAGCACCAAGCCCTCTACGACGGCGTGCGCCGCTGGGACGCCGCCTGGCAGCAGTACCTGGAGTTCGAGGTGCGCACGCAGAGTCTAATGGCGGTAGTAAGCGGTCGGGCTGCGGTTAATGTTATGGGGTTTTGGGTAGGGTTATGGGGTGGGGGTGTTAATCGGGGTTTGGGTTGGTGCTGGGGTGGGCAACCTGCGGAACTGCCGCTTCGTGGCGAGTGATTTATTCAGGACCCACCACCGTCTCCTATGCACCGCGAGCATCGCGGTTCTGGAAATATTGAGATTTTTTTTACCGAATTCGAACAAAAAATGGCTGATCTTGTTACCTTGGTTGGCCGACCCCTTGGGTTAGTGTTGTGGGCTCGAATTAGGGTTGAGGGTTAAACTCAGGGCTTCGTTGGATGTTAAGGGGGTTGGGATCAGCTTCGTGGTTAGGAGACGTGGTTCGTGTTCAGCGTTGGCATCATGGTTTATGAACAGCGTTAACCTCGGAGTTAAAGTTGGTAGTGGTGTGACAGCCGTGTGCATTGCGTTATTATTCGCCTGTCTCCGTACGCTGTGTGGCCGAGCCCCACGCTTGTGCTGCGGCGTGGGCTGTGCTTGCTGCGCGTGTGCCGCGTTTGTGCCTCGCGTGCCGAGCTTTTACCGCGTGCCCGTGCGAGCACGTACTGTCGTTGACGTGTCGTGTTCCCCCGTCGCGTGTGCGCAGCGGCGAGCCGCAGACCCCAACCGCTTCTCGAACCGCGGGGGCAGCCTGCTGCGCGAGGAGAAACAGAGGGCTCACCTGCAGAAGGGGCTGCCCAAGGTCGCCGCTGGCTCCCGCACCAGCGTTCGCAATCCCTTCAGCGTTCGCAATCCCTTCAGCGTTCGCAATCCCTTCAGCGTTCCCCACCCCTCCGGCGTTCCCAGATCTCTCCCGGCGTTCTATTTTGTTCACGAACGGCACTCGCGCCCCGCACTTTCTGCCCGGATACGTGGAGGATAAGAATGCTTGTGAGAGGTGGATAGTGGATTCCGCTACAAAGCCGGCGACCCCAATTCGATTCCCGCTCACGGCCAATACCAGTGATGATTATCTGATTCGGTCTTGAGCCTGGCCTAGGTCAACTCGGTCTCTCAAATGAGGACTTGGTGCGGTGTGTAAAACATCGCCACTGGGGAGACAAAGGTGGTCGGGCGTGGTGTTGGCTACGCATCTTCGTCAATTTATGTACACGACAGGCTTAAGTGTGCATGCGTGTGTGAACACCAATGTCACTATGGTGGCGAAATGTTAATTACCACACCTGATGTACAGGTTGTCGTGGGTTGATTGGTTTGATCTCGACCCTGACGCCTGTATATATGGAGTTTGCGGTGTCTCTCTCCCCGTGGTCGCTCGGATTTTTCTCCGGGTCCTCCTATTTTTCCCTCCACATTTAGAACCAACATGTGTTTAGAGTGCTTGGATAGTTTCCATTTCCACGTGACGATAGGCCACTTCGTTGAGCTATTATTTATAGCCAGGTCGCTTCTGAAAATAAACTACATAGCTCAATGGGCCTTACGCGGTAAAATACAAATATTTTAGTTTTGAGTTTTAATTCCACACTAAACCTCCGATTAGCACGGTTGGCTGCATACGGTGCGATGGAAGTTCAACATTCATACAGATCGCTTCTGAAAGAGAGCTACATAGCTCAGTGGGACTTACCTGGTACAAATAAAAAGTAGGTTCTCGTTAAAGCGCATGAATATCTTTGTGAAGACCCACACCAGTTTGCGCTTGTCAGAAACCGTGGCGTGCGTCGCGTGTTGCGGTGTGTGCCTGCGTGCAGCTGGAGGAGGATCTGAAGGCCCAGATTGCCGTGTGGGAGGAGCAGGCCGGGCGGCGGTTCCAGGTGGCGGGGCGGCCCCTGCTGGACTACATCGCGGCGCAGTGGGAAGCTCTCAAGCAGGAGCGCGAGCGGGAGAAGATTCAGAGGGTAACCCCCCCTCCCCACCTCCCCACGTTTGGCGAGACACTGAGGGCACGCCGCCACCGCGTTACTCTGTCACTCCGCGTACCGTATCACTGCACCGCTCGGCTGTGCAGCTCACAAAAGTAGTTTGTCGTCGATTGCTCGTAAACGGCGTTATGACGGCGCACATGCCGCATTATAACGGTGCGCGTGTTCCACGTTATAGCGGTGCGTGTTCCACGTTATAATGGTGTGCGTGCCACGTTATAACGGTGTGCGTGCCACGTCACAACGGTGTGCGTGCCACGTTATGACGGTGCATATTCCACGTTATAACGGTGTGCGTGCCACGTTATGACAGTTGATATTCCACGTTATAACGGTGTGCGTGCCGCGTTATAGCGGTGCGCCTTCCACGAAGTAAATTTTTTTTTCCCAAATGGAAGAGCCACATTACAGGGAAAACGCGTCATCGTGCGAATGCCCGTCAAGCGAGGACCTGCCGTAATTTCTTTACGTATTTGCATTATTGTTCGGTGAGGTGGAGCATTTCCCTCTGCATCATTTTGCGTGAGCAGCAGGTGAAGAAGGTGCGCACCCTGGAGGAGGAGATGGCGTACGGGAGCCAGCCCAAGACGCCCTCGAAGCGCCGCTTCTGCGGCACCAACACGCCCAACAAGACGCGCAGGGTACGCCCGCAGAGGCCGATGGGAGGTCCGCTAGCCCGGCTTGCCGCAGTGCGATATACAACGATGTAATGAGCGGGTCATTTTCACCGCAGCACGCAGTTGGAACGCTCTTCCGATGTTGGGAAGCCACTGGAGATAGGCACTTTAAAGTCACCGATATTTAAAACCCATTTCTTTAGAACTGCTTTTTGTGTTTAGTTTTCCGTCCTTCCCCCACACCTTCAATAAGCACGGTGGGCTACGTACGATGCGAAAGAAGTTCAACGTACTTACGATGTGACAATTGTGAACAAAGATTATTTAAAAGTTATCTGCAGTTCGCTTTGTATAAGCTTGGCAAAAGTATTTTAATAATTGTAACTTTACAACCTATAACACGTGCAGATGATGTTTGTTGCAGCGGATATAGCTTTTATTTCCAGATGGGGGGTGATGTTTGGAAACGATGATATCCGCAAATAAGTCTGGAGTGCTACCAATGGTCAACTTTGTGCAACGGTTTGGTTTGTGCGAGAATGATTTGCATGTGAACGCTCGTTCACTTTGTGCGATAGTGATTGGTTTGTGCGCTTTTAACCCTTTGCCATTGCGAGACATCTCCAAGTTGCGGGGCGGGGGTCCCGTTCACCGCCGAATCTCGGAACGCGCCAGCGGTTCGGCGTTACATTTTATTTACAGAGGCGTAGTAGCGCCGTTGTTTTTAAAGACGTCGTTACTAACCGCGGAGAACCCTAGCGACACGACCGCCACCCTACGATAGCTGGCGCCAAACTGTGCCGCACGCCCTCCTGCATGGCCTTGTGGGAGCCTCGCTACCGTTAGAGTTATTTCATTTTAGTTTTTCTTCCCGGTCCGATGACACACACGGATGACATCGGAACGGAATCGGAAACAACAACAACAACGTTATGACGTGTACGCACGTCATCGGAAGGGGAAAGGCTTCTTGATTTCACATTTTTTTCCTTTCCCACCGCAGATGAACGCAACCACCGTTGCGCCGACGGGCATCAACTCCACACTGTTCCGCTCGGCTGCAAGCGGCACCATGTGCAACTCCCCGGTATCCGCCAACGGCAAACCCTCCACCTCGGAGCGCAAGGTACGATGGGGAGGAGCACCCACCAACGGTCTCGTGGAGATCCCCACCCCGCTCCACTTTCACGCCTCCGCATGCAAAGGCACCCTCCCCAAGCCACCTCCACACACCCCCCACCACCACGATTCAAGGCACCCTGACTCGCCATTCGTAAGGATTTGTCACCATTCTGAAAAATGCAAGATTCTCTTATCGTCTCATTTGTGATGTCTCCTCTGTTTGTACTGACTTTCTGTACAATCTCTTCCGTTTGGTTATTGCTAAAATAATCTCACAAAGACGGTCACCGTGTCGCGCGCTTACAGATGCGCTTCTGCGGCCGTCTGGAACGCACTATTCCTTTTTCGATATTAGGAAGCCGCTGGACCTGTGCACTTTTTAAAATCGATATTGAAAACTCATTTGTTTAGAACTCATTTTTGTTTTTAGTGTGCCTATTCCCCACACCTCAGATTAGCTACGGTCCGGTGCGAAAGGAGTTCAACGTTAACAAGTACATGAACTTGCTTTAGACTGCCTTTCTCTCCTTTCCTGTGCCTTGCTTTTTATGTATATATTTGTGTGTGTATATCATTGCTGCTGAGCACAGGTCCAGATGTCTACGATGCAATGAGTGTAGCAACGGGAGAGAGCTTTACAGCTGATAGCACGTTTCTTAAATTTAGCACGGGGAATGGGGATGGGATTCTTGTAAACCCTTTCATATCACCACCCCCCCCTCCCAAAGATAAAGACCCCCCGTATAGCCTATAACAGACTGGCAAGTGCTGTTAGCAAGCACCTATAAAGGCCGGCGTGGGCACACGAGGGGGTGGGTGGCCAGCACACCGCCCGGCCGCCTTTGTCTCCCCAGTGGCGATGTTTACACACCGCACCACTGGGTACTCATTTGAGGCTGAGTCGACCTAGGGGAGGCCCAGGACCAGTTCGGATAGTCGGCACGGGTGTTGGCCGTGAGCGGGAATCGAACTCCGGTCGCTGTGTTCGTAGCGCAGCGCTAACCGCTTCACCCCCCCCTTCATAAACGTCTCCTCGCCCCCCACAGACCCCCGGTCGCACGTGCGGGCGCCCCCCGCGCCCCCCACTTGCGGAGCACAACTCGAGGACCCCGAGCAGGGCGCCAACCCCCACGTCCTCGCTCAAATGCGTCGCGTCCTACTCGGAGTTCACGGTGAGGTCACACCGGGGGTGTGTGTGTGTGTACCGGGTGGGGGTGTTGGTGTGTGTGTGTGTGTGCCGGGTGGGTGTTGGTGTTTGTGGGTGTGCCGGGTGGGTGTTGGTGTGTGTGTGTGCCGGGTGGGTGTTGGTGTCTGTGTGTGTGTGCCGGGTGTGTGTTGGTGTGTGTGTGTGCTGGGTGGGTGTTGGTGTGTGTGTGTCGCGTGGGTGTTGGTGTGTGTGTCCGTGTACCAGCGGTGTCAAGATCGGCCTCTGGAGGAGGTTTGTGAAGGACGCTGCTGCGGAGTTTGAGAGGCAGGCGCCCTCCAGAAACTACGGAGGGCGGATGTCCAGTCGGGTCACAGATGTCCAGCAGCTGTGTGGGTGCGGGGGTGTGGTGTGTGTAGGCCGGGTGTGAGTGGCTGGGTGGTGGCGGTGGTGGGGGAGGTTAAGTATGTACGTATGTTGAACTTCTTTCGCACCGTACGTAGTCAACCGTGCTAATCGAAGGTGTTACTTTCGTGGTGGGGGGGGGGGGGGGGGTTTGTGTTTGTATACAGTAGTGCTGCTTGTGTTTGTATACAGTGGTGCTGCTTTGTGTGCACGTGGTGTGTGTACGGTATGTAATGGTTTAATGCGCGTGTGGGTGTGCTGCTGCTTATGTTCACGTGGTGTGTGTACGGTATGTAATGGTTTAATGCGCGTGTGTGTGTGGTGGTGCTGCTGCTGTTTTTACAGAGGGACCTGTCGCAGGCTCGTGGAATCAACTTCCACGAGAATATCCTCAACTCGACAGTCACATCGCTGGGCAAGCACTGACGGGGGTGAGCGCGCTCGCCTGCACACACCCCACACAACAACAACACAGATCCCCCTGTAGCCTGAGCAGACTGTTGGGGCAAGCGCTGTTTAGCACCTATGAAGGCCGGCACGGCGCACGAGGCGGTGGGTGGCCAGCACCACGCCCTTGTCGCCTTTGTCTCCCCGATGGCGATGTCTACATAGAATGCGCACAACATACGCCGTGCAAAAGAGTTGAGTTTTTTTTACCGAATAAAAAAAAAATGTCTCTCTGTTTTGTTTGCCAACCAACCCTGCCCTACAAGAACGCGTACGCGCACACACGTACCCACGCACACACGTACCCACGCACCCACGTACACACGCACACATGGACACACGTACCCACGCACACACGTACCCACGCACACACGCACCCACGTGCACCCATGCACACCCACGCACACCCACGCACACCCATGCACACCCACGCACACACAACGCGTCTGTCACTGTTGCCGCCATTTCACCGACTGCGTGTGCCGTGTTGCGTTGCAGTGGGGGCCACCGCCGGTGTGAGCGAGAGAGGCGTTTGGCCAAGCAGCTACAATTGCCGCCGGCGCGCTGTTTGCGCTCGCCACGGCCTTAAACCGTTTAAAAGTCCGCTTCCACGTCACGTTTATACGCTGCCTGCACACACACACCAATGAGCTTCTGTAGTTCCGATGTATATAAAACGAGCGTGCGTGCGTCACTTTCGGACCCTCGACAATTGTGTTGTTTTGATGGGGGTTTTTTATTTTTCATTAAAGTAGTGGGGGGGGGGGGTTGTAGGCGATAATTGAGAGAGGAACTGGGAGATACAATGCTGGCCTGTAATTTTATCGAGCGTCTTGTCTGTTGTTGTAAGCTAAGTGTGTGTGCGTGTTGCACGCCCATGGGGGAGCGGTGGCGTGGCGGTTAGCACCACGGCGCTGCGCTATGAACCCGGCCACCAGAGTTCGATTCCTGCTTGCGGCCAACACCGGTCACGATCATCCGAACCGGCAGCGGGCCTCCCCTAGGTCGACTCGGCCTCAAATGAGTACCTGGTGTTGCGGTGTGTAAACATCGCCACTGGGGAGACGAAGGCGGCTGGGCGTGGTGTTGGCCACCCACCCCCTCGCGTGCCGTGCCGGCCTTTATAGGTGCTCGCTAACAGCACTTGCCCCAACAGTCTGTTAAGGCTACACGGTGGGGTGGGTGATCTTTAACTTTGTTTTCATGCCCATGCATGCACGGAGGTCTATTGTATCTGAAGTCCGAGCTGCGATCAGCTGGGGGTGTGTGTCTGCCGTTTAAAAAAAAAAGGTAATTAGCCAATGTGCGGTAGCACGGCAGCGTTTACGGCCTGCAAAGCCGTGGCTGGTGTCCAGACAAACAGAGCCACGGTGGAGGGAGTTTGGGAAGTGACGTGTGGACAGCCGCACCCGAGAATCTTGAACCTGTTGGTTGACTCCATATCCGTCCTCGGGTGCGTATTCGAGCATATTTCACGTCAGGGTCTGGCATGGCATTGAATCGTAATTAGAAATCTCTATTTATTCTGGAGGAATCCGGTGAGCTTGAAGCTCTTTAGGAGGCGGGCCAAAAACCTTGAGCTTGGGTTTTTGTTGTTGTGGAATTGAGATGGAAGGCTGCGACCACACACACACGCACCACCTGTGTCGGCTACGCTTGGATGTTGGCGTCTGTACGCGCGTGTGCTTTGCGTGCGTGTGTCCGATGGGACAGCCTGCGGAGAAGTAATATAATGATTGAACTTGACGCCTAAAACATAAGCTCGGTACGGACATGAGTGTTGCAAAAAAAAGGGCTCGTGTTTCACTTGACAGAAGAAGAAAAATGTCTATTAAGGCACCTTGAAGATATAGTTAAAAAATTATAAATAAATAGCGCTGGCTGTGTTTCTAATGAGCTTTTCCTTGGAATTAAATGACCATTAATCCGCCAATCGCAGTCGTCTGATGGATCAGTATATCTTCGTAGCATTCCCTTAGAACATGAGACACTGTTGTACACCCGGCTTTGGCTTGATAGCCTCTCATCAGCAGGCCACCGTGGGTCTTTGACGCGTGGGGTCGTGGGCCCGCAAAGGTCCGACGGACGTTGCCGGTCGCAAGCGGATTCGCGGCGCGTTTAAAAGTCCGATGTTTGAGTGCTTTAGTTGGGTCAGCGTTTTTTAACACTACGGCAATTCCTGCTTTAAGAATGTATATCCTGTGATGTTTGCAATAATTTCTCATTACGTTTTTAGTGACGGTGCATTTGTACAAACAAAAATAAACTGGACCCTTTCTAAAGTGTCAAATATGTCACCTGGCTGTCGGGATTTCTCTTCCCACAAAAAATTGCGACGGCGATGAAATTATATTCGGTTTGTGACTTTAAATGTTACACGCATCTGACTTGAAAGATTACACACACCTCACTTGATACACTCCTGACTTGAAAGGTCCCACACCTGACGGTGCAGTTGGGTGTCGTGTAAAAAGCGTCGGGACGTCACCGTTCTACGACAGCCGCCAGTCACGAGTGTTCATTCAGGAGGAGTCTTTAACTGGAACCAAGATCTGGCTCGTGCACAATGTCATCCTAGCGGAGGAAGCTCAGCAGGGTGTGTGATGTATGGGGGGGCCGCGGTGGCGAAATGTTAACTACCTTGCCTGGTATACAGAAGGTCGTGGGTTCGATCCCGACCTTGACGCCTGTATATTAGGAGTTTGCATGTCCCCCCCGTGGTAGAGTGGATTTTTTTCTCCGGGTCCACCAATACTTCCCTCCATTTAGAAACAAACGTTTAGAGTATTTGGCCGCTATAAATGTCCACATGATAAGCACGGATTTGGCTGCCATAAATGCCCGCGCGACGGTGATAAGCCCACTTGGTTGAGGCTATCACTTGTGACCAGGTCGCTTCTGAAAAAGTGCCCCTTACCTGGTTAAATAACAAGTTTAGTTTGTTGAGCATTTTTTGCATCGTACATAGGCAACCATGCTTATTCGGAGGTGCAGGGGAAGGACAATCTAAACACAAAGAGCAGTTCTAAAGAAATGAAGTATTCGGTCACGTGAACCAACACGGCGTGGGGCGGGGAGGCCTTTATCACGCTGTAGGAAGTCCATTTTATTTTGCGGAAGTGGCAGCAGCGGAGGCGGCGATTGGAAGGGGGGCGCCTTGCGGGTGCCGTGGCTGCTGAGTCTCCCAATATACGAGCCGAATTATCCTCCGGTGACCCACAGCCATTACCACCATCGCCCAAAGCGGACAAAACCACGAGGTCAGTTTTTTTTTGCTGACTGCACCTCCCTGGGGTGGGGGTTTGTGGAGTTTTTTTTGCGGAATTAAAACTGGACGCTTTGGATTTTTTTTTTGTCTAGGAGGCATCACGATGGTTACAGCATCATCCGTTCAGACTCGGTGAGTTCTTTTAAACGCCTTTTAGTGAATCTCACATTTCGTTTAACCCCCCCCCCCCCCCCCTTAGTCAAAGGAGAGGGCGAGAGATGGACCCGAGGTTTGAGCGACGGATGATCGGGGCATCGCGTGGGCGCGAAGGGTGGACGCAGAGTGCGTGGAGAAACTTCATCCAGCAGTGGGTCGACAATGGTTCATGAAGAGGTTAATGATAACACTGCATTTAATAATGATCACTTAGGGTGCCATCCTTATGCCGTGGGATATCGCCAGCAATGCATTTCACAAATGCACGGGCAGAGTGGGGGGAGGGCATTGGATGCTGAAAACGTGGCCACCTGAAACATCTGTAACAAGGGGGAACAATCGCGCATGTGCGCGTCTTCTACCAAAGCATCACGTCCCATCGGCCACACGTCCTGTGCAGAATTCGGCGGCGTTGATTCGGTGAAGCAAAGTCTGGACCGGCGTTTCAACATCCAGTCGCGTCTCAGACGTCAGCCGAGTCGGGCCTGCCTGAACGCTGGTGGTCGTGCCCCATATTGTGAGTGGCGGGCTCGCACAGTGGTTAGGGGGCCGTCCATAAATGACGTCACGCACATTTGTGACGAGGTGGGGGGGTGAGAAATGTGACGTCACATGAAAATGCGCAACTTTAAATACATATAGACAACACGTTCTACTTAATTAAATATACTTTAATAAATGTTTTCTACTACAATATCAAAATGCAGCGCCACATTAAATACGCACTACAATGACAATAGTTTAAAGTGATTTGAAGCATGTTATTTTTTTTTTTGGGGGGGGGGGCAGAGCTTTGTGACGTCATATTTGAGGGGGGCGGGTCTAACTTTTTGTGACGCCGCGTGACGATGGGGGGGTGGGGGTCAAAAATCGTACAAAATCGCGTGACGTCATTTATGGAAGGCCCCTTAACACTTCCTCCGTCACAGCAAGACGCAGCGTAATCCTACGTCACAGGTCTCTGCCCACGTGTCTCTGCCCACGTGTCTCGTCGCCATCGCTCCCCTCCCGTCTCTCGGCGAATGTGAAACGAGAGCGTTGGCGCCTGTTCGTGCCACGGGTGGTGCCATGTGTTCGTCACGTGACCGACCACTGACCATCACACTCCGCCTACAACACGCGGTATTATATATACCTACTGCAAAGATAAAGATCCCCGTATAGACTTATAAGTTTGGGGCAAGTGCTGTCAGCGGGCACTCATGAAGGCAGGCACGGGCACACAAGGGTGTCCAGCACCACGCCTGACCGCCTTTGTCTCCCCAATGTCGATGTTTACACACCGCACCGGGTACTAATTTGAGGCTGAGTCTACCTAGGGGAAGCCCAGGTCCTGCTTAGGTAATTATCACTGGTGTTGTCCGTGAGCAGGAAGCGAACTTAGGTCGCAGGGTTTAATGCGCAGCGCGCTTTCCACTGCGCGACCGCATCAGCATGCATGGAGCACGCTGCACCAGACGCACCACGAGTGCGAAACTCCTGCCGTGATCGCGGCTCCGTGATCGCGGGTTCACACAGGGGCCGGACGGGGCTCTTGGTACCAGAGCACTTCACGTTATCAACTCCCCCATGGCCCCGTAGATTCACGATGCTTGCGTGCTGCACAAGCCAGTTCTTCAGATAGAGGATGTCCGAACACTCGCAGTCCCAGGGGTGAAGTTGTTCACCTCAATAATAGTGCAGCGTGTGATGGTTATTATCACTGTCGGTTTGTAAGGCCATATTACAATATATTGTATGCCACCCGTCTTTAGTATATATCATAGGGTATAATATCCAGACCCGTATACACCGCCTCTAACTTCAGTAACCCGTTTTAAGTTGCATGTATCTCATTGTAACGTGAATATATTAGACACGTTTTGAGACAATGAATGTGTAAATGCCGTTAAACTTAGACCGATGCTTATTTCTCTATTTGACGGCGAGAGGAAGCCAGAGACCGCACTGATCGACAGAATCGTTGTCTCTCTCGCAAGGCGCAAGGGACGAACCGGGTTCGAGCTGTCTCGAGCCGTCATTAGTGTCGACGTCTACATCATCGTCATCAGCCATGATCAATCAACTGCTGGATTGAGACCTCCCCCAATGCTGTCACCGTCCCTCGTTGATTGGCGGTCCAATAATCCATCGGGCAGCTGCACGCAAGTTCACGTCGTCGCTGGCTGGGAGGTGATCACCTTCTCGTGGCCCACCTGCGGTGGGTAAGTCTCCCCTCGGTCTAGCAGCCGGAGGGCTAGAGGAGTCAGAGCGGCCAAGTGGCTAGGTACGATAGCCCGGAGGCTGCACCTCCCCAGGCTGTGGGTGGAAGGGGCCACTACCCCTTCGTGTTAGGGATCTGGTGTATCTCTGTTATATTACAATAAACCGTGTTGCCTCTACGACGACTCCGTCGCCATACAAGAGCACTACATATGTATATAAGGTCCGTGTTTCCACTCAGTCCACTCGATGAATTGTTCACCAAGGCCACTGAGAAGCGGCTGACGGACAATGTGAGAGGCCAACCAACCACGCGAGCAGGCAGGGTTTAGGAAAGGTTTCTCTACCATCGACCACGTGCAGAGCGGCACTCAGACTCTGGACAAGACTGCCGCATGCCGCATATCACGACAGCTCTTCTTAGTTCACTATGAAGAGGGCTTTCCACAACGGAGGCCTACATAGAAAATAGACTATAACATTGCATTAACAGGATATTTGGCTCAAACTAGACGAAACATTTTGGCAGTGAGAGGTTAAAGGAAAACGCGATTTAAAATAATCTGAGTTTAATTCGTTATCTCTATGGTACGATTTTCAAATTTGCTAATATTTGTTAATGAAAAGCATACAAATGAAACAAAGCATACACAGTGGATATATGAATACTCTGTGCCACTTTACTAGATATAGATAAAAATATATACAACATAGTCATCCCATATACAAAGTCCTGTTGACATGACTACTGATATTTGTATACAAAGAGTCAAAAACCACAGATGTGTACACTTATTAGATGGGTTTACATCATCATCAGCATGGAGCACGCAGCACCACACGCACCTCGAATGTGAAACTCCTGCCGTGATCGCGGCTCCGTGTGCGCGGGTTCACACAGGGGCCGGACGGGGCTCTTGGTACCAGAGCACTTCACGTTATCAACTCCCCCATGGCCTGGATTCACGATGCTTGCGTGCTGCACAAGCCAGTTCTTCAGATAGAGGATGTCCGAACACTCGCAGTCCCAGGGGTTAGTGCGTTTAGATTACTTAGAGCAGTGGTTCTTAATCTTTAGTGCAGCAATTGGTTCTCTATCGTTCAAACATTAAGATTGTTCTAGATTTGAAGCTTTCGTGACTGCAAGGAATCATATTCTTAGGTTTTTTCGGTAAAGTCACGTAGGTAAAACATCAAAATTAATGAAAATAAAATAAAACAAAAATCACGACGGTCCCACCTGATGACGGAGACTTGTGTTGCCTCCGAAACGTCGTGATTTTTGTTTTATTTTATTTTCATTAATTTTGATGTTTTACCTACGTGACTTTACCGAAAAAACCTAAGAATATTAAGATTGTTAATAAGTATTTAGGGTTTGATGAAACAGAGTAAGTTGTACTTAGGTGCCCGTGCTGAATTTGTTTTTCGATTATTTATTTTCTACAAAAAAATCTGCCCATGTCTCGCACCCCTAGAAAGGTCATCTCGCACCCCAGGGGCTGTGTGCATCCCAGGGTTAGAAGAAGAAGAACCACTGGTTTACAGTATTTTGTCATTGTAATTTCTACATGATATTCCACTTTGTAAAGATGTAATTTGTGGCTTCTGATTTTTTTTTTTAAACTCAGTGGGCCTTACCTGCTAAAATAATTTCGAAAATATATTCTTTGGTTCTTTCGGTAAAGTCACGTAGGTATAAAATAAAATAAATCACGACGTTCAGGCGCAACACAAGCGTCCGTCATCAGGTGGAAAAAGCATGGTCTGCTGCTGAAGCAGACTTTTAAAAGGTTTGAAATGGGTGTAGCCCAAGGGTCATAAAGAAGTGGCCGGGGCTAGTGATGTTAATGTGAGAGATTAGCGTGTAACTGTAAGATAGGAGAACGGCCTCCTCGACAAGGGTTCGGAAGTGGCTATGTTAATGTGAGAGATGAGTATGTTAATGTGAGAGATGAGTATGTTAATGTGAGAGATGAGCATGTTAATGTGAGAGATTAGCATGTTAATGTGAGAGATTAGCATGTTAATGTGAGAGATTAGCATGTTAATGTGAGAGATTAGCATGTTAATGTGAGAGATTAGCATGTTAATGTGAAATCGAAGAGTGGCACTCAAACTCAGGACAAGACTGACGCATGCCGCATATGACTACAGCTCTCCTTAGTACACTATGAAGAGGGCATTCCAAAACGGAGGCCTAAATCGAAAATAGGCTCTAACATCACATCAGCAGGATATTTGGCTCAAACGAGACGAAACATTTTGGCAGTGAGAGGTTAAAGAAAACGCGATTTTAAATAATCTGAGTTTAATTCGTTATCTCTCTGGTATGATTTTGAAAATTGCTAATATGTGTTAATTAAAAGCATACGTTTGAAACAAAGCATACAGTAGATACAGTATATGAATACTCTGTACCACTTTACTAGATATAGATAAACAAAATACACGACATATTCATCCCATATACAAAGTCCTGTTTGCATTACTGATGTTTGTATGCAAAGAGTCAATTCCCACAGATGTGTACACGTATTAGATGGGTTTACATCATCATCAGCATGGAGCACGCTGCACCAGACGCACCACGAGTGTGAAACTCCTGCCGTGATCGCGGCTCCGTGTGCGCGGGTTCACACAGGGGCCGGACGGGGCTCTTGGTACCAGAGCACTTCACGTTATCAACTCCCCCATGGCCCTCTGGATTCACGATGCTTGCGTGCTGCACAATCCAGTTCTTCAGATAGAGGATGTCCGAGCACTCGCAGTCCCAGGGGTGAAGTTGTTCACGTCAATAATAGCGCAGCGTGGTGTGATTGTTATCACTGTCGGTTTGTAAGGCCATGTTACAATATATTTTTAAACCGCCCATCATTAGATTTTGTCATAGGGTATAATAACCAGACTGGCATACACTGCCACTTCCTTCACTAAGCCGTCTTTATTTCCATGTATCTACTCGTAAGTGTAATAAATTAGACACGATTCGAGACAATGAACGTGTAAATGCCGTTAAACTTAGACCGATTCAAACTTCCCTATTTGACAGCGAAAGCCAGAGACCGCACTGATCGACAGAATCGTTGTCTTTCTCACAAGGCCCAGGGGACGAACCGGGTTCGAGCTGTCTAGAGCCGTCATTAGTGTCGACGTCTACATCATCGTCATCAGCCATGATCAATGAACTGCTGGATGGAGGCCTCCCCCAATGCCGCCACCATCCCACGCGGATTGGCGGTGCAACAATCCATGGGGCAGCTGCACGCGAGCTCATCTCGCCGCTGCGTCTCTGCGGGGGACGAGTTCCTCCTTTGGCTGCCACTCCGTCGTCAGTCTCGACCACCGCTCATCGTCCCTGCCAATAACACGCATTGACCAAGCCCCCTTGCTTTTATTGCCACCCAACGTGGCTACAAATTTGCCTTTCTTCTCTGGTCCTTGGCTTCCTCTGTCTCTCTGTGGAATTCCAATCCTTCTGTGTCTCCGTCTCTTCATTCTTCGTAATGGACAGCTCGCGTTCCGCTCCCCTCAGCCACTCCGCGGCACGTCGCTGCCTGACGTCCCGTCCCCGCGCGGCTCTCGTGCTTCCCCCGCTCCCGCGCACCGCTGGCCGGCGGCGCGCTGGGAGCCGTCTCCGCGTCGCCATGTGGCCGATGGCTCGCGGAGACTCCCAACGTGGTCCAGCTTCCAGCTCCCACCAACTACTCCCGAGCCCCTTCCGGCTCCCCCTTATATCCCCTTTCCACGTCACCCAGACTCCGCCCCTCGCCACACCCCTTAAGAACCTTCCAGATAATACCCCTCCCTTAACGCCCTCCGGCTCCGCCCCCCAGACCCTGCCCCCGATACTTCGTGGCGCCTGATTGGCTTAGGGCTGGGGCGGCGACACCCCACATACGCTCGCATTACATTTCCACTCAGTCCACTGGATGAATTGTTCACCAAGGTCACTGGGAAGCAGCTGACGAACAATGTAAGCAGCCAACCAACCACGTGAGCAGGCAGGGTTTAGGAAAGGTTTCTCTACCATCGACCACGTGCAGAGTGGCACTCAGACTCTGGACAAGACTGACGCATGCTGCAAATGACTATAGCTCTCCTTAGTTCACTATGACGAGGGGATTCCACAACAGAGGCCTAAATAGAAAATAGGCTCTAACATCACATCACCAGGATATTTGGCTCAAACGAGACGAAACATTTTGGCAGTGACAGGTTAAAGGAAAACGCGATTTAAAAGAATCTGAGTTTAATTCGTTATCTCTATGGTACGATTTTCAAATTTGCTAATATTTTTTAATGAAAAGCATACGAATGAAACAAAGCATACAGTAGATATATGAATATTCTGTACCACTTTACTAGGTATGGATGAACGACATATACAACATATTCATCCCATATACAAAGTCCTGTTTACATGACTACTAATGTCTGTATGCAAAGCGTCAATAACCACAGATGTGTACACGTATTAGATGGGTATACATCATCATCATCAGCATGGAGCACGCTGCACCACACGCACCGCGAGTGTGAAACTTCTGCCGTGATCGCGGCTCCGTGATCGCGGGTTCACACAGGGGCCGGACGGGGCTCTTGGTACCAGAGCACTTCACGTTATCAACTCCCCCATAGCCCTGTGGATTCACGATGCTTGCGTGCTGCACAATCCAGTTCTTCAGATAGAGGATGTCCGAACACTCGCAGTCCCAGGGGTGAAGTTGTTCACGTCAATAATAGTGAAGTTTGGTGTGATTGTTATTGTGGGGAGATCAGACCTGACCCACGAAAAGTTTGGAAGGTTAATTTTTGAGTGTGCGGTGTCTCTCTCCCCGTGGTCACGTGGTTTTTTCTACGGCTACTCCGGTTTTTTCCTCCACATTTCGAATCAACATCACGCGTTTAGAATAATATTTGGCTGCTATAAATATCCACGTCATCAGCCACTTCGTCGAGATATCATTTGTGGGCAGGTCGCTTCCTAAAAAAAGCTCAAATATACAGGCGTCAGGGTCAGGATCTAACCCAAGACCTCCTGTATCACAGGCGAGGGAATGCCCCTCAGCCAGCAGTGGATAGACCAAAGGGCTGTACACGCACAGACCTAGGGGCTCGTTACAATCAAGCGGAGATTCAGAACTCTGCGCTTATTAAAATTAACTCCCAACGCCGCACGCCTCGCGAGGCCACGTGGAGTTGGTCCGCCACGCCGCATCTGCCCTGACGGACTGGGCTCTTGGTACCAGAGCAGACAGCCTGGCCCTGCTCTTTCCCTGCGTGCTGGGCCAGCCAGCCGCTGAGGTAGAGGATGTCGGAGCAAGCGCAGTCCCAGGGGTTAGTGCGTTTAGATGACTTGGAGCAGTGGTTCTTCACCTTTACTGCAGCAAGTGGTTCTCAATCGTTTACACATTTAGAGTGTTAATTTAATAAGGATTTAGGGTTTGATGAAACAAAGTAAAATGTTCTTAGGTGCCCCGTGCTTATTTTGTTTTTCGATGATTTACGTTCTTTAAAAAAAATCTGCCCATGTCTCGCACCCCTAGGAAGGGCATCTCGCACCCCAGGGGCTGTGTGCATCCCAGGTTAAGAAGAACCACTGGTTTAGAATATTGTGCCGCTGTAAACTCGACATGATAAGCCACTTTGTAGAGATGTAATTTGTGGCCTCGTGGCTCCTGAATTTTAAAAATAACTCAGTGGGCCTTACCTGCTAGAATATATATTTTTAATAGTTAAGTTCGTGGAGTGTCAGAGGACCAGTTTGGAGTGGTGGACGATGGGGGGCACAGCGTGACGCGTCAGCGTGGACTGAGAGGCCTCGCGTGATGCCCTTTGCCTCCAGGGTTCGAGTTGGAGTTTGAGAATGAAACGGAACCGACTCAGAAGAAGTCTCCCCGGCCATCGTTGTGTTCATGCCAACACCCGCCTCCACTCGTACACTGTCGTTACAACATTGACATGTACAGCGATCGAACTGAACATAAGCACTGCAGTTCAGAAGTGCTACGTACACTTTACATTACCAACAACATGTATATCCCGTATACAAAGTACTGTCCTGATGTCATAATAAATACAACATTTTCATCTATGGAAACATGTTCATCATCTCTGTATCTGATACCCCAATGAAGCCCTCATATGCTACCAAAACGTAACAAATAACGCAGTCAGGAACGCATCCAAATTAACACAACGGTACTAGGACCCCTTTTAGCGTGGATTCGATCAGCGCTCACTTCTTCAGGAACGCATCTTGGGCACTAAGCGAGGTCCGCCAATATACATGACTGCTGATCTTCTTGGTTCTTTCGGTAAAGTCACGTAGAAGGGAACTAATAAAATAATAAAAATAAAACATATAAAACATATAATGTTTAATTATTATTATTTTATTATTTCCCTTCTACGTGACTTTACCGAAAGAACCAAGAAGATGAATCCCTGCAGTCACGAAAGCTTTAAATCGAAATGACTACTGATGTTTGTATGCAAAGAGTCAATTCCCACAGATGTGTACACTTATTAGATGAGTTTACATCATCATCATCAGCATGGAGCACGCTGCACCACACGCACCACGAGTGTGAAACTTCTGCCGTGATCGCGGTTCCGTGTACGCGGGTTCACACAGGGGCCGGACGGGGCTCTTGGTACCAGAGCACCTCACGTTATCAACTCCCCCATGGCCCTGTGGATTCACGATGCTTGCGTGCTGCACAAGCCAGTTCTTCAGATAGAGGATGTCCGAACACTCGCAGTCCCAGGGGTGAAGTTGTTCACGTCAATAATAGTGCAGAGTGGTGTGATTGTTATTGTGGAGAGATCAGACCTGACCCACGAAAAGTTTGGAAGGTTAATTTTTGAGTTTGCGGTGTCTCTCTCCCCGTGGTCACGTGGTTTTTTCTACAGCTCCTCCGGTTTTTTCCTCCGCATTTCGAATCAACATCACGCGTTTAGAATAATATTTGGCTGCTATAAATATCTACGTCATCAGCCACTTCGTCGAGATATCATTTGTGGGCAGGTCGCTTCCTAAAAAAAGTTCAAATATACAGGCGTCAGGGTCAGGATCTAACCCAAGACCTCCTGTATCACAGGCGAGGGAATGCCCCTCATCTAGCAGTGGATAGACCAAAGGGCTGTACACGCACAGACCTGCCGGCTCGTTACAATCAAGCGGAGATTCAGAACTCTGCGCTTATTAAAATAAACTCCCAACGCCGCACGCCTCGCGAGGCCACGTGGAGTTGGTCCGCCACGCCGCATCTGCCCTGACGACTGGGCTCTTGGTACCAGAGCAGACAGCCTGGCCCTGCTCTTTCCCTGCGTGCTGGGCCAGCCAGCCGCTGAGGTAGAGGATGTCGGAGCAAGCGCAGTCCCAGGGGTTAGTGCGTTTAGATGACTTGGAGCAGTGGTTCTTCACCTTTACTGCAGCAAGTGGTTCTCTATCGTTTAAACATTTAGAGTGTTAAAAGGATTTAGAGTTTGATGAAACAAAGTAAGATGTACTTAGGTGCCCCGTGCTTAGTTTGTTTTTCGATGATTTACGTTCTTTAAAAAAATCTGCCCATGTCTCGCACCACTAGAAAGGGCATCTAGCACCCCAGGGGCTGTGTGCATCCCAGGTTAAGAAGAACCACTGGTTTAGAGTATTTTGCCGCTGTAAACTCTACATGATAAGCCACTTTGTAGAGATGGAATTTGTGGCATCGTGGCTTCTGAATTTTTTAAACAACTCAGTGGGCCTTACCTGCTAAAATAATTTTGAAAATATACTCTTTGATTCTTTCGGTAAAGTCGCGTAGGTATAAAATAAAACAAATCACGACGTTTCAGGCGGAACACAAGCGTCCGTCATCAGGTGGGAAAGCATGGTCTGCTGCTGAGGCAGACTGTTGTAAAAGGTTTGAAATGGGTGTAGCCCAAGGGTCATAAAGAAGTGGCCGGAACTAGTGATGTTAATGTGAGAGATTAGCGTGTAACTGTAAGATAGGGGAGCGGCCTCCTCGATGAGGGCACGGAAGTGGCTATGTTAATGTGAGAGATTAGCATGTTAATGTGAAATCGAAGAGTGGTGCAATCTAAAGGCATGAGTGCAACCCAACGGGTGCAATCCAAAGGGCATGTGAGCATGAGAGTGCAATCCAAAGGCATGAGAGTGCAATGCATGAGAGATCTAAGAGAGAGGCATAGAGAGATAGACACAAACAGAGAGTCGGAAATAACAGCTGACATAGGCATGTATGATGGAAACATCACAATCAGTTAAGACTTTACCTGGTTAATAACATCCTTCCAATGACTTCTCAGTTTGTACCCATCCTCTCGGTTGAAGTTGTGTCTGTGTTTATATAGCTGGATGGCTTCATGAACAAATCTCTGAAGGTAGCTGATAGGTTTGCAGAGTATCTCCGTCTTGGAAAAATCTATTTCGTGTGAGCTCACAGCGTTAAAACAATGATCGGCAACGGCAGAGGTATTGGTTCTTACCGTATTTCAGATCCGCCTTGTATTCACGAACGCGGTCCGAGACATGTCGTTTTGGTTCCCCAATGTAACTGCTGCCCCAACCACAACTCAGTTTGTAGACACCAGGGTATTGCATGTCAGGAATCACATCCTTTAAAGATGGGATTAAATCACGGATTTTGTGTACTGTGTTGAAACGAACCTGGATCTTGTGTTTGTTTAAGATTTCTGAAATATTTTTGGTAACCCCTGCTATGTATGGTAAAGTGATGGTTTTGGTTGGATCCTCAGAAGATTGTCTCCCCATGGCTGTGGAGGCAGCTTTGTGGATTGTACGGTCCGAGTTACCGTTCATCCTGAGGGCTTGGTGTACGTGCTACATTTCACTAGCTAGGTGGTGCTGGTCGGAGATGCAACGGGCCCTATGGTGTAGTGTTTTGATGAGGGAATTCTTCTGAGCTGGATGGTGGTGGGAGTCAGGCTTTAGATAGGCATCCGTGTGGGTGGCTTTCCTGTAGACCGAATGTCCCAATGAGCCATCAGGTCTCTTCTCGATCAAAACATCAAGAATGGTAGCTTGCCATTCTTTTCCACTTCCATGGTGAATTTGATGGCTGGGTGTATGGAATTGATGTGGTTTAGAAATTGGTTCAGTGCTGGCAGGCAATGTGGCCAGATGACGAACGTGTCATCTACGAATCTCTTCCACAAGGAAGGCCATAGGGTGGATGTCTGGATGGCATCGGTCTCAAATTTCTCCATGAAAACATTCGCTACCACTTGCGATAAGGGAGAACCCATTGGGGTACCCTCATTTTGTTTGTAGAATGTACCATTCCAGGTGAAGTATCAATTCCATACACCCGTCTATCAAATTCACCATGGAAGTGGAAAAGGATGGCAAGCTACCGTTCCTTGATGTTTTAATCGAGAAGAGACCTGATGGCTCATTGGGACATTCGGTCTACAGGAAAGCGATCGAAACGTCGTGATTAATTTTATTTTATACCTACGTGACTTTACCGAAAGAACCAAAGAGTATATTTTCTAAATTATTTTAGCAGGTAAGGTCCACTGAGTTATTTAAAAAATTCAGAGGCCACAAATTACATCTCTACAAAGAGGCTTATCATGTAGAATTGACAGCGGCAAAATACTCTAAACCAGTGGTTCTTCTTCTTCTTAACCTGGGATGCACACAGCCCCTGGGGTGCGAGATGCCCTTTCTAGGAGGGCGAGACATGGGCAGATTTTTTTTAAAGAACGTAAATCATCGAAAAACAAATTAGTACGGGTACCTAAGTACAACTTACTTTGTTTCATCAAACCCTAAATCCTTATTAACATTCTAAATGTTTAAACGATAGAGAACCAATTGCTGCAGTAAAGGTGAAGAACCACTGCTCTAAGTAATCTAAACGCACTAACCCCTGGGACTGCGCTTGCTCCGACATCCTCTACCTCAGCGGCTGGCTGGCCCAGCACGCAGGGAAAGTGCAGGGCAATGGGGGAGTTGATGGCGTGTGGTGCTCTGGTACCAAGAGCCCAGTCCGTCAGGGCAGATGCGGCGTGGCGGACCAACTCCACGTCGCCTCGCGAGGCGTGCGTCTGGTGCAGCGTGCTCCATGCTGATGATGATGTAAACCCATCTAATAAGTGTACACATCTGGGGTAATTGTCTCTTTGCATACAAACATCAGCAGTCATGTATATAGGCGGACCTCTCTTAGTGTGATGGGTGAGTGAGTGAGTGGGTGAATGAGTGGGTGAGTGAGTGAGTGGGTGAGTGAGTGGGTGGGTGAGTGAGTGGGTGGGTAGATGAGTGGGTGGGTGAGTGAGTGGGTGGGTTGGTGAGTGGGTGGGTGGGTAGATGAGTGGGTGGGTGGGTGGGTGAGTGAGTGGGTGGGTGGGTGGGTGAGTGGGTGGGTGAGTGAGTGGGTGGGTGAGTGAGTGGGTGGGTAGATGAGTGGGTGGGTGGGTGAGTGAGTGAGTGGGTGGGTGGGTGGGTGAGTGAGTGGGTGGGTGAGTGAGTGGGTGGGTAGATGAGTGGGTGGGTGGGTGAGTGAGTGGGTGGGTAGATGAGTGAGTAGGTGGGTGGGTGAGTGAGTGGGTGGGTAGGTGAGTGGGTGGGTGAGTACGGAGTGCGGCCTGCAGGGCGAGCGGCTCGCGAAGGCCTCGGAGCGGTGTCTCCCGCGACGGCCGCGTGCACCCCCGGGACGCGTGCACGCGCACGGCGCCATTTCGTCACTCCACTGCTGGATAGGAACGTTGCGTCCCGCCCGATGTGCGGGGTCGTGGTGGGAGAGGCGACGGGCGGCCGGGACGAGATTGGGTCCTGCTGATGATGACCACGTGGGAGCGTCAACCACCGGCGTCGTCACGCCACGTCGCGGTCATCCTACAAGCAGCAGCAGCAGCGGTGGCTTTTGGCTGGGCCATCGAACAAAGGCGGTGGTGGTCACCGAATCATCATCGTCGTCATCATCGTCGTCATCATCATCGTCGTCATCATCATCGTCGTCGTCATCATCGTCGTCGTCATCACCATCGTCGTCATCATCGTCGTCATCATCATGGTCATCATCATCGTTATCATCATCGTCGTCATCATCGTCGTCATCGTCATCGTCGTCATCATCGTCGTCGTCATCATCATTGTCGTCATCATCGTCGTCATCATCATGGTCATCAGCATCGTTATCATCATCGTCATCATCGTCGTCGTCATCATCATTGTCGTCATCATCGTCGTCATCATCATGGTCATCAGCATCGTTATCATCATCGTCGTCATCATCGTCGTCATCGTCATCATCATCGTCGTCGTCATCATCATTGTCGTCATCGTCATCATCATTGTCGTCATCATCGTCGTCATCATCATGGATCGTCGTCATCATCGTCATAATCATCGTCATTATCACGGTCATCATCATCGTCATCATCATCATCGTCGTCATCGTCGTTATCGCTCGGCGCTTTCGGATGCGCTCCTGCGGCCGTCTGGAACGCGCTCGTTCCTGGGGGGCTGTGCACTTGTAAATCGTCGTCTTGATTGACAAACTAATATCTTTAGAACTGCTCTTTGCGGTAGTTGTTGGTAAATTTGTGGAACTTTGGGATAAGTTTGCGGTACTTTGTGGTAAATTTGCGGTAGTTTGTGGTAAAGTTGTGGTAGTTTGTGGTAAATTTGCAGTAGTTTGTGGTAAAGTTGCTGTAGTTTGTGGTAAATTTGGGGTAGTTGTTGGTAAATTTGTGGAACTTTTGGGTAAGTTTGTTGTAGTCTGTAGTAAATTTGTGGTAGTTTGTAGTACATTTGTGGTAGTTTGTGGTAAATTTGCGGAACTTTGGGGTCAGTTTGCGGTACTTTGAAATAAATTTGCGGAACTCTGGGATAAGTTTGCGGTAAGCTGTGGTAAATTTGTTGTAGTTTGTGGTAAATTTGCGCTGCTTTATGTCTAAATATGCGGCACTTTGCTGCTAATCTGCGGTACATTGCAGTAATTTCCTTGACCGCATCGCACCACGCCGGTCAGTACGGGTTCGACGAAGGGCAGGGACTCACAGACAGACAGACGTGGGAGCATATAAGTACAGCACACCAAGGGACTCATGTGGAGCCCTCTGCGGTGCCCCACAGTCACCTGTGGCAACGTGGCGCGTGGCGGTCACCCATCCCAGCAGTGTCCAGGCTCAAGTCCCGCTGAGACTGCAACATCGGACGAGTTGGGGCGCAATTCCGGCTTGACGTGGCCAATCGGCCACCGCTGTGGCACACCCGGGCGATGTCTGCCAGCCCGTGCATCGTTAATCCATCGCAACGGGGATCGTTTGTTAAAGCACGTGGGTCCATGGACCCGCGCCAACACTCCATGTACCGTAAGAGTCGATGCGTGGAGTGGAATCCCCATTGGGTCTCTCCCTCCTCCTCTCTGTTTCTCTCTCGAGGAGCGCAAACGTGGGAAGTCCTCGCTTAACGCGTCTTCGCACCAACGCGGTGGCTCTTCTTCTTCTTCCCAGGAACGCTTTCGCGCAGCGCGGGACGCCCAGCGCCGTCACGGTGCGGTTTCTGAGCGGTCGACGACGAACTACTTTCTTGAGCTGCGAGGCTGTGCGGAATGATGCAGTACGTGGGTACGGTACGTGGAGTGGCACGGCGCGTGGAATGGATACGGTACGTGGAATGGATACGGTACGTGGAATGGCACGGCACGCGGAATGAAACAGTACGTGGAATGGATATGGTACGTGGAATGGCATGGCACGCGGAATGAAACAGTACACGGCGGCGTCCCCTCATCCCAGACCTTTGTCCTGCCATGTGATGCCGAGTTGAAAGTGCGAACGTGATTCGGTAATTGCTCGCTTCACGTCGCGACAGCTCACTTTGGCGCGACAACATGGTGCACGCCACACACATGGCTGACGCCAGAACTCAGTCTGTACCGGTGGGACATTGATGACTCGATAATCACGCGTTTACTCTGCATTACAGCATTGCTGCTAAACAAAAGGACTGAATATTGACATCGATTCATTTTGCGGATGAGATATTCATTCAATGCAGCTCATTTATGTTTTCAATTCGTGTTTTTGTACCTTCGTCTAACTTAGCTCAACCCTACCGTAAATCACGTGACTTTTGTTGCCCCTCCACCCCCCACTCTGATCCCTCCACTCTCCCCGCCCCCTGTGAAAACAGACGCCGCTCCTTCGTGCAGTAGCGTCGAGGGCAGTGCTTCGTAACCTGGGGTGCACGCAACCCCTGGGGGGAGTACGAGATGCCCTTTCTGGGGGTGCGAGACATGGACAGAATTGTTTAGGTGAATCATCGAAAACACAAATTGAACACGGGCACGTAAGTTACAACTGTGTTTCATCAAACCCGATGTACTTATTCACATTTTACATTTGTTTAAACGATTGAGAATGAAAGGGGTGCAGCAAGGCTGCAGGAAAGGTTTAGAACCACTGCTCTAGGCCCTTTGGCAGCCTCTTCGTCCCTATCATCGCCTTTTCCCTGACTCTCTGCTCCAGTTTTCACATTTCGTTTCCACCCCTTTCCTCTTATTTCCCATTATTTTTCTTCTGTCTTCCCCTTGTTCCGTTTCCTTTGTCTATATACATTAATTACATCATTGACGCTACTCCCCATTCTGTAGTGTAGCCACCGGTACAACAGTTGCGAGTTCTAGTTTGTATGTATGTAGAACTTCTATAGGAATTAAAACTCAAAACTAAACTATTTATTAATTTACCACGTATGGCCCACTGAGCTACATTGCTCTTTTTCAGAAGCGACCTGGTCATAAATGGTAGCTCAACGAAGTGGCTTATCGTCACGTGTAAATGTATACTATCCAAGTACTCGAAACGCATGTTGGTTCTAAATGTGTAGGGCAAACCCTGAGGACTCGGAGACAAATACACGCGTCCACGGGGAGCGAGACACGCAAACTTCAAATGTACAGGCGTCAGGGTCAGAATCGTCCCCACGACCTCCTCTATACCAGGCGAGGGAATGCCCCTCATTCAGCAGTGGATAGACCAAAGGGCTGTACACGCACAGACCTGCCGGCTCGTTACAATCAAGCGGGGATTCAGAACTCTGCGCTTGTTTAAAAAGAATCTCCCAACGCCGCACGCCTCGCTAGGCCACGTGGAGTTGGTCCGCCACGCCACAACTGCCGAGACTTCACGGACTTCAGGGGCTCCTGGTACCAGAGCACTTCACGTTATCAACTCCCCCGTAGCGCGCTGGATTCACGATGCTTGTGTGCTGCACAATCCAGTTCTTCAGATAGAGGATGTCTGAACACTCGCAGTCCCAGGGGTTCGGACGTGTAGATTATTTCAAGCATTTTGCTACATGATACCGCCACTTTGGTGAGCTATCATTTGTGGCCAGGTCGCTTCTGAAAAGCAAGTTAATAGCTCAGTGCGCTTTTCCTGGTAAGAGTTTATAAAATTCAATTTAGGCCATACGGTGGATTTTTGTCTTCGTGTCATATTAAATTGTCAATACGGTACTGAGGTTATCACCATCGAGGTGATTTCATCCTTAAGTCAAGTAAACACCTCGTGCACATTTTCACACAGTACCTGTGGTGAACATGCAAACAAAACAACGCCTATTATATTTTGATACTGCCAAGGGAGGTCCCATGATGATGATGAAGTCCGTTCGTTTCTCAGTCCGCTTGGCCTGGTGAGGGTGGCGGCGGCAGCGTGTTGGGTAGTCGGGCGGTCCAGACTCTGTAGAATGTGATTATGTACGGCCCATACGTTCCTCTCTACAGAGCCATCGGGGCGCGGGGTGGTGGTGGGGAACAAACCTAAATGTTGAACCGTGCACCGCGAGTCTAATCGCAGCCTCTGGTCGACGCAGATGTCCCCAGCGGGGGTTCGCTTTTAGCCGGTGCCCACTTCCCACATCGTCCGTCACAGCCGAGCGCCGGTGAATTGAAGCGCAGAGCCCCGAATCGAGTTCCACGTGCGCGGGTTCTCGTATTCAGCGCTGCGACGCGCGCCCATCGGTGTCGGTTCTGTATTAGCAGACAAAAAAATCGCACTTCGTTTTTTTTATATCAGTGCAAGCGTTTAAAATAATTAAATAAAACACTGCATGCGATGGTCACTAAAATAAACTTTGATAAATTCGGGAAGTGAGTGAAATAAGTGTGTGTGTGTGTGCTTAGATTGTGATGTTTGTGGTGTGTGGGGAGCGGTGGCGTAGCGGTTAGTGCGTTGCGCTAAGAACCCAGCGACCCGAGTTTGATTCCAGCTCATGGCCAACACTGGTGGCGATTACACGGGTCTACAGCCAAAATGCTTCCGAAATAAATGTGGTCCAACTTTACTAATTGTGGTTCACTGCGAATGAAAATGATGCTTACAATTGTTGATTGTCTCTAGTTGTCAAGCTATGCTACTGGGTCAGTATTCACGACCCTTGACTTGGGAATGGCGGAGGATAAGCGAGTTATCAAGGGAAGATATCTCATTTGAAACCAGACATTACTCAAATACATATTTGACTGGATCTATGAATACATCTATGACTGGATTTGGAAAGTACTTGCTTTTTGAGCAAAACAATGAATTAAGTGAGCTCAACCTGGTATTGCATCATGATATGAATTTCACTTTTAAAGCTTTCGTGACTGCAGGGATTCATCTTCTTGGTTCTTTCGGTAAAGTCACGTAGAAGGGAGAAATTAAAATTATAAAAATAAAACATAATAAAATAATACAATTCTCACGACGTTTCGGCCACAACGCAAGCAGCCGTCCTCAGGTGAAGACCAGGTCTGTCGGAAAGACAGCGTCTGAGATTCATCCAGACGCGTGCTAGAGAAGAGATGGTGCTAATGCGATAGAGGATGCAGAGCTGAGTGGACTTGCCGATGAATGTTACCAGCGGTGACATGATCGGCCTCTGTGGAGGAGGAAGCTCGTGACGGACGCGACTGGGCAGTGCCAGGCTAGGTGCACTTTGAGGCTCCTATGCAGTGGGGAGGGACAGTAGCCCTCCAGCAAGGAGCGACGCTCACAACAACGAGCGGAGCACCGGGGTGAATAAAACGCAGCAAGTTGACAATGGGGAGCACAGGTGGTGCATCTGCCAGTCATCTCACCATTCTGGACATCTGTGAAAAAGAGCTTCAGTGCTCATCGGATTCCTCTTGCAGTCTAAACAAAGATAGTGATTCTGATCTCAGTCAACCCACAGCACCTGGGTCTGTCCCGTGGCCTCGTGCACCTAGCCTGGCACATGCCAACCCACAGCACCTGGGTCTGTCCCGTGGCCTCGTGCACCTAGCCAGGCACATGCCAACCCACAGCACCTGGGTCTGTCCCGTGGCCTCGTGCACCTAGCCTGGCACATGCCAACCCACAGCACCTGGGTCTGTCCCGTGGCCTCTTCCTCCTCGCAGCTGCAGCAGCGGTAGCGTTCCATAACTTCACTTCACAGCCTAAACGTGCACCTAGCCTGGCATAAGCTTTCTCAACCACCCCTACTGGACATCTATAAGAAAAAAAGGTGCTTCATAGCTCATCGGATTTCTCCAGTCTACAATCGCCGCGGTGACGTCATCTCCCCATACCTATTCTGATGACGTCAAATTTTTGTTACACATCGTCGCGATGACGTCGCCGCCCCGTGCCTCTTCTGAAGACGTGTTTTTAAATGTAAAAAATCGTTGCGATGACGTCACCACCCCACGCCTCTTCCAACGACGTCACATGCTTTTATCGTTGTTAAACATCATCGCGGTGACGCCAAAGCCCCCCCTCCCTCATGCCCTTTTTTAATGACGTCACGTATTTTGTTGTTGGTGTTGTTAAAACAATCGTCGCGATGACGTCAACCTGCCGCACGCTGTCCTCGCTCCATCGCCGCGGTGACGTCATCGCGGCTGCGCCGCCTTCGCCAGAGTCGGGGCTGAGGGGTTGGTGGGTGGCCGAGTTCGCGCCCTCGGTGCTGACACGAGTTCTCCCCTCGTCCTCCTCCTCATCGTCCTCCTCCTCCTCATCAACGACATCGCCGCTCGTCGTCGTCGCCGAACGAGACTCACCACGCGTCTCCCACCATCGCCGCACGATGCCAGAGAAGCCCCTCAGGATGTGAGTTCACTCACTCCTCGCCTCCTCGTGCGGGCCTCGCCTCGCCTCGTGTGAAGGCGGTGGTGGCGGTGGTGGTGGCGGTGAGGTGGTATTAGTGGTGGTGGGGGTGGTGGTGAGGTAGTGTTAGTGGTGGTGGGGGTGGTGGTGAGGTAGTGTTAGTGGTGGTGGGGATGGTGGTGGGGGTGGTGGTGAGGTGGTGTTAGTGGTGGTGGTGGTGGGGGTGGTGGTGGGGGTGGTGTTAGTGGTGGTGGCGGTGAGGTAGTGTTAGTGGTGGTGGGGGTGGTGGTGAGGTGGTGGTGTTAGTGGTGGTGGGGATGGTGGTGGGGGTGGTGGTGAGGTGGTGTTAGTGGGGGTGGTGTTAGTGGTGGTGGCGGTGAGGTGGTGTTAGTGGTGGTGGTGGGGTGGTGGTGGTGGGGTGGCGGTGAGGTGGTGTTAGTGGTGGTGGTGGGGTGGCGGTGAGGTGGTGGTGGGGTGGTGGTGGGGTGGCGGTGAGGTGGTGTTAGTGGTGGTGGTGGGGTGGCGGTGAGGTGATGGTGGTGGTGGTGGCGGTGGGGTGGTGGTGGTGTTGGTGGTGGTGTTTGTGGTGGTGAGGTGGTGTTAGTGGTAGCGGTGGGGTGGCGGTGAGGTGGTGTTGGTGGTGGTGGGGTGGTGTTAGTGGTTTTGGCGGATTGGCCTGTTGGTGGTGGCGGTGGTGGTGATTATAATCTGAATATTTAGACTGCGGGAGGAATCCGATAAGCTATGAAGCTTTTTTCCCCTAGATGTCCCAATCAGGTGGCACGGGGTCAGAACGTGGGGACAACAAACGGGTCAAATGAGTGTACCTTGTGCGGCGGTGTGTTTCAGTTTCATTTATTAGGTATAGCCCTGTGAGCCATTCGGCTCTTGAATCGGGTGTGACCGCAACAAACAAAAACATGAACAAGAAACCATCTTAAAGTGACTGCGCAAACAGAAAAATCCAGGAAAAAACTGCTAAAAATCTTCCAGAAAAAGCACCGTACACCAACGCTGTGTGCAAAAATCCCAGTGGGATACAAGTCAAACAACAACAACCACAAGACAACTTAGATTAAAGCCATAATTGTAACTCCGTACTACAACAAACAAAAATGGCCAAACCAAAAAAGTTTTCGAAATCACCAAAATAAACCCATAAGCAATGTAACAGTGATCATAGGAACTGTGACCGAAATTTTACAATAAACGACATAAACAACAT